>NC_081553.1:162166411-162466411 GCF_963082655.1 Stomoxys calcitrans | reverse complement strand
GCAAATCGGTTCATAACCTGATATAGCTGCCATATAAACCGATCTGGGATCGTGACTTCTTAAGCCTCTAGAGTTTGCAATTATTTTCCGATTTGCCTGAAATTTTGTACGACGGATTATCTCATGACCATTAACATACGTGTTTATTATGGTCTGAATCGGTCTATAGCCCGATACAGCTCCCATATAAATCGATCTCTCTATTTTAATTTTTGAGCCGTCAAAGGGTGCAATTCTTATTCGAATTGGCTGACATTTTACACAGGTCTCCAACATATATTTTTATTGTTGATATTGTTGATATTGTTGATATCGCTATAATAGCAGAGCAAATCTTTTTTTAAATCCTTTTTTTGCCTAAGAAGAAATGCCGGGAAAAGAACTCAACAAATGCGATCCAAGTGGAGGGTATATAAGATTCGGCCCGGACGAACTTAGCACGCTTTTGCTTGTTTTTTATCATTTTTGGCTCAATGGGTACGTAAGCAGAACTGTCGCTTTGGAGTAAAGATCAGCCAGAAGCACTACAAGAGCTAGTAATGCATCAAGAAAAAGTCACAGTTTGTGCGGTTTATGGGCTGGTGGCATCATTGGACCGTACTTTTTCAAAGATGATGAGAATCGTAACGTAACTGTGAATGGTGAGCGCTACCGTGAGATGATATCCAAATTAAATTTTGTCGAAAATGCAAGAGCTTGACGTGTATGACATGTGGTTTCTACAAGACGGTGCCACACGCCACACAGCACGCGTAACAATGGACTTACTGAGAGGCGAGTTCGGTGAACATTTTTTTTTATTATCCGTTTTTGTGCTTGGATCAGTGACTTATATTTAACATCTCGAAATCCGCACCGAATAGGTAGCACACTTCGTGCCTGTCCCAGACTTGGGCATTGTCTACCAAAATTCGCTGAAATTTGGAAAAGTCAGTCATACTAGACTCTCTATAGTCAATTACGGTGTGGCCTTAACAACATACCTACCCGATATGGAACCGAAACTCCGAAAAAGTTTTTTGTGGTCACAAATGTTAACACAATGGAGTTTTTATGTACATTAGGTCGGGTTGATTGGTATGGATAAAAACAAGTAAAAGCGTGCTAAGTTCGGCCGGACCGAATCTTATATACCCTCCACCATGGATCGCATTTGTCGAGTTCTTTTCACGGCATCTCTTCTTAGGCAAAAAAGGATATAAGAAAAGATTTGCTTTGCTATTAGAGCGATATCAAGATATGGTCCGGTTTGGACCACAATTAAATTATATGTTGGAGACCTGTGTAAAATGTCAGTCAATTCGAATAAGAATTGCGCCCTTTGGGGGCTCAAGAGGTAAAATAGAGAGATCGATTTATATGGGAGCTGTATCGGGCTATAGACCGATTCAGACCATAATAAACACGTATGTTGACGGTCATGAGAGAACCCGTCGTACAATTTTTCAGGCAAATCGTATAATAATTGCGACCTCTATAGGTCAAGATCCCAGATCGGTTTATATGACAGCTATATCAGGTTATGAACCGATTTAAACCATACTTGGCACAGTTGTTGGATATCATAACAAAACACGTCGGGCCAAAATTCATTCAAATCGGATAAGAATTGCGCACGCTAAAGGCTCAAGAAGTCAAGACCCAAGATCGGTTTATATGGCAGCTATATCAGGTTATGAACCGATTTGAACCATACTTGGCACAGTTGTTGGATATCATAGCAAAACACGTCATGCAAAATTTCATTCAAATGGGATAAGAATTGCGCCCTCTAGAGGCTCAAGAAGTCAAGACCCAAGATCGGTTTATATGACAGCTATATCAAAACATGGACCGATATGGCCCATTTACAATACCAACCGACCTACACTAATAAGAAGTATTTGTGCAAAATTTCAAGCAGCTAGCTTTACTCCTTCTGAAGTTAGCGTGCTTTCGACGGACGGACGGACGGTCGGACGGACGGACGGACCGACGGACAGACGGACGGACGGACGGACAGACGGACGGACATGGCTAGATCGACATAAAATGTCATGACGATCAAGAATATATATACTTTATGGGGTCTCAGACGAATATTTCGAGTAGTTACAAACAAAATGACGAAATTAGTATACCCCCCATCTTATGGTGGCGGGTATAAAAAGTGAAAAATCGTATAGAAAAAACGTAAACTAGGAAGTTTCTCTGAAGAAACCATTTATCTAAAATAAAATCATAATCCGCGCCTCCCGACTTCAAATTTTGTTTCCCTGTTCTTTTGATATTTGATATTTTTGTAATCAAGTACAAGTAGCATTTGAAGTCCGACTATCGCAAAATTTTGCATTAGTCACTTTTGGTCTAAAGATAATTGATTTGAACAAAATCGGTTCAGATTTAGATATAGCACCCATATACATATTTCATCCGATACGGCCTTTTAAAGCTATTGCAGCCATATTTATGTTCCAATCATTGCAAAATGTTCCAACATGTGTGCATAATTTTATCAAAATCGGTTCAGATTTAGTTATAGCTCCCATATACATATTTCATCCGATACGGCTCTAGTAGCCATAATTTTGGTCCGAGTTTTACAAAATTTTGCACAAGACGTTACATTTAATGTTCCAACATGTGTGTATAATTTTAACAAAATCGGTTAAGTTTTAGATATAGCTTCCATAGTTTTAGTTCCGATCCTTACAAAATTTTGCAAAAGGGGTTATTTTTAATGTTCCAACATGTGTGCATACCTTTATCAAAATCGGTTCATCGGCTATATCTAAATCTGAACCAATTTTTTTCAAAATCAATAGCGTTCGTCGTTGGACCAAAAAAGTGGCTTGTGTAAAATCTAACAATAACTGATCTATAAATGCGACCTGTACTTTTATCATAAGAATATCAAATATCGAAAGAACAGGAAAAAAATTTTGAAATCGAGAGGCGCCTTCAACATACGTGTCTAATATGGTCTGAATCGATCAATAGCTTGATACTGCTCCCATATAAACCTATCTCTCGATTATGCTTCTTGAGCCCCGACAAGGTGCAATTCTTATCCGATTGAACTGAAATATTACACAATGACTTCTACAATGTTCAGCATTCATTTATGATCCGACTCCGACTATAACTTGATATAGCTCCAATAGCATAACAGTTCTTATTCAATATATTTTGTTTGGCAAAAAAGAAATACTGCACACAGAACTCGACAAATGCAATCCATGGTGGAGGGTATATAAGATTCGGCCCGGCTGAACTTAGCACGCTTTTACTTGTTATACCCTACACCACCACTGTGGTACAGGGTATTATAGATTTGTACATTTGTTTGCAACGCTTAGAAGGGGAAGGGCTAGACCAATCGATAAGTATAGGGATCGTCTTAGAATCACTTCCTAATTCAATTTAGCTATGTCCTTCTGTCCATGTATTCTTGTAATCAAGGACAGGTCGCATTTGTTGTCCGATTTACACAAAATTTTGCACAAAGCTCTTTTTTGGTCTAAGGACAAATGCTATTGATTTCGAAAAAATTGATCCCGATTTAGATATAGCTCCCATATATATCTTTTTGGTCCGATCCATACAAAATTTGGTACAGAAGGTTTTTTTTGACGTCCTAATATGTGTACATAACTTCATTGAAATCGGTCTAGATTTAGATTTTGCTCCCATATATATCTTTCATTCGATATTCCCTTTTAAAGCTGTAGGAGCCACAATTTGGGTCTGATATTTACCAAATTTAGCATGTTATATTTTGTGTGACGTCTTAATGCAGTGCAAAATTTCATTCAAATCGGTTCAGATTTAGATGTAGCCCCCATATAACTTTCATCCGATATGGTCTTTTAAGACTGTAGAAGACACAATCTTTAACAAATTTGGCACGAAATGCTTTCTTTGACGTCCTAGTATGTGTGCAAAATTTCATGAGAATCGGAACAGATTTATATATAGCTCCCATATATATCTGTCATCCGATATGGTCTTTTTAGTCTGTAGAAGGCACAGTTTTGGTCCGATCTTTATCAAATTTGGCACGAAGTGCTTTTTTGACGTCCTACTATGTGTGCAAAATTTCATCAGAATCGGATCAGATTTATATATAGCTCCCATTTATATTTTTCATCCGATATTCCCTTTTAAAGCTGTAGTGGCCACAATTTTGGCCCCATCCTTACAAAATTTTGCAGGAGATGTTTTATTTAACGTCGCACTACATGCAAAAAATGTCATTTCAATCGAATCAGATATAGATAAAACTCCCATATATATATCATTTATGCGTTTCGACTTTTAAGGCTGTAGAAGCCACAATTTTCGTACAATCGTAAGAAAATCGTAGAAGGTTATATTCGATATTTCAATACGAATATAAAATAAAAGTCTGACTAAATTTGGATATAAGTGCTATATATTAAAATTATTAAGTAGATACGGTGGGGTAGGGTATTATATAGTCGGCTCCACCCGACCTATACATATACCTATTTCTACCTACATGTTTCGGAATTTTACTGTTTATAACGAGGCTCAAGTGTATAAATGAATGTTTTCACTTTCACCGTAATAGTTTCATTTCACCCTCAGTAGTTTCTCTTTGGTGCTCTATATTATTTGGGTGGTCGACAGACAGAATGGTGGCTCTGCTTCGTCCTAATAATAGTAGCACATATTTTTCATCAACAAATGCAGGGCCACTCATCCAAGGAACCCACACACTCACTCAAACACACAAAGTGTTAAATGAGGAAAATTGTCGTACTGATCCCACCCCCTATATTTGGTAGCCTTGTTGCTTTTTTTTCCTATATTTGTGCAGAACCAGTCAGTTGTCCACTTGCCCTAGTGCCATTTGAGAATACATTAAAGCTTACAAAGTTAAGCAATAAAGGGCAAATAAGGACATTAAACCAAACCAATCGATAGATAGCACACACGCACTCACACTCTAGCACATACTTGAAACAGGACCATAGTCACCTGTATTGCTTGGTATTGCGTTAAAGCATACTTGTCATTAGAAGCCTCAATAATATATAAGGTAGTGATCAAGCCTGGTATGTCAACAAATCGATATGTTCTACATAAAATCAAATACATTTTAAATTCTATTGAAAAATCCTAATAAACATTCAGTATTAGCAATTCTTGCTGATCTATAATCACAAAAGTTAAGCAAGCTACAAACGAAATACAAATGTTGGAGAACTGAATATAGGAACATTTCAATTGTCATATCTGAATGATGAAGTCCCTAGAGACCTCAGCATCTGGTTAATCTTTTCATTTATTTGTCCGAGCGGTACAAAGAAGGACAAGTGCTTATAGTTAACCGTTTGACCAAAATTCCAATGAAAATGAATAAAAATATTTGTTGACACCTGCTTAAGTGTTTTAAATTTAAGAAATACACTTGTAATTAAAGCAGCGGATATTCAAACCTTAAGTAATTAGTTAGATGGTAATATTTTGTGTCGCATACAAAGATATAACACTTTTCTCCCATAAATATACTTTTTCATTGTTCGTTTATAAACTTGAAAATCGCGACGCGATGTTCGGTCGCCGCTTCTGGTGGGTGTAATCGCATCAGGCCGAATGCAAGTTAGCATTGCATATCGAAGGTAAGAAGGAGTCTCCATTCCGAAAGAGATATCTTCTGATTGTAGCGTACTCGACAAATAGTTCGGGTCTGCCTTTGAAGAATTTGCTAGCACCTCGATGTTACTGTAGAGCTAAAAATATGGGAAATGGTAATCTTTTTCGATTTGTTTTTGTAGCCTGACACCTGGGTTTTATTTGATTTGCGTGGCGTTTGAAGAAACCTTTCTTTCCAATCGACCTGCCAATTTATGCCACAATCTACTTTTCTCCCATAGAATAGGATATAGCTGCCATATTGACCCATCTGGCGATTTAGGGTCTTAAGCCCATAAAGCATCCCGTCATCTGAAATGCATATGGTCTTGATCGGGCGACTTTCATATATAACTGCTATAGTACTGCTACATTGGAAGTCACTGTGGTGCAGTGGTTAGCATGTCCGCATATGACCCAAACGCCTAAGTTAAAATCTCGGAATCAACATCAGAACATTTTTCAGCGTTGGTTATCCCCCTTCTATTTTTGGCTACATTTGTGAGGTATCCTGTCATGTTATAACTTCTTTTCCAAGTGGTATCGCTATGCAGTACTCCGTTCGGACTCTGCATAAAAGGAGGCCCCTTATCAATGAGCTTAAACTTTTATCGGACACCACTCATTGATATGAGAGAAGTATGCCAGTTTCCTTAATGGAATATCCATTGGAAATTTTGTAGTATTATAGATTGATAAGCGGACTTAAGGTCTAAAGCCCGTAAAGGCTCCTTTATTTCTCGATTTTGCTGAAATTTGGAACGGTATATCGATATCCGACCGAATATGGTCCATATGGGGTCATATTTATATATAGCTGATGTATAGACTAGAAGTTCGGCTAGTGGAACAAATATTCTGTCATAGCCAATTAAAGTAAAATAGGAAATATAGACCGATGTGCCTATTGAGGTTCTAAAATCCCGATTAGTTAGTTCTATTAGATCCGACAATTCCGAACCCAATAAGACTTAGATCGGAATATATTTGTATATAGTTGTCATATAGAGTGACTTGCCGATTTTGGGTCTTAGGCATATAACATGCGTATTTAATACCCGACTTCACTGAAATTTGAACAGTGAGTTGTATCAATACTTCCGACATCTTTCCGAATATGGTCCTATATTTAGATAAAGCTGCCATATAGACCGATCTTCAGCTTAAGGGTCAAAGGACTATAAAAGGGCAATTATTATGCGATTTCGATGAAGTTTGAAGCAGTGAGTTGCGTCAACACTCCCGTCATCTATCCCGAATATTGTCCAAATCGGACTATATTTAGATATAGCATATAGACCGAACTTCAGCATTAGAGGCTAAAATTCATAAAATGCGCATTGATTATCCGACTTCTACGAATTGAAACAGTGCGCTGCTTTAAGACTCCCGATATTCAATTCAAATATGGTTCAGATCGGACCATATTTAGATATAGCTTACATATAGTTCGAACAACCGATATAGGGATTAAGCACACGAACGGAGGCTTTATTATCCGACTTCGCCGAAATTTGGAACTGTTACTTGTATAAAACTCCTCGGCACCTGTACCAAATATATATAAGATCGGCCCATAATTGGATTTTAATATGGATATAGTAGAGAAAGATAAAATAAAGTAATAAATACATCCATGGTGGTGGCGTTTCGACATATGCATCTAAGACCCCATAAAGTATATATATTCTCGATCGTCATGACATTTTAAGTCGATCTAGCCATGTATGTCCGTCCGTCAATCTGTCTGTCAAAAGCATGCTAACTTTCGAAAAAGTTAAGCTAGGCGCCTGAAATTTTGCTCAAATACTTATTATTAGTGTTGGTCGGTTAGGATTGTAAATGAGACAAACCGGTCCATGTTTTGATATAGCTGCCATATAAACTGATCTTGAGTTCTTGAGATATAGAGTGAGCAATTCTTATCCGATGGCCCAAAATTTTGCACGTTGCATTTTCTTATGACTTTAAACAATTGTGCTTAGTATGGATATAAACCGATTACCTGGACTGCTTAAAATTCTAGAGGAAGTAATAACTGTCAGATTTGGCTGAAATATGCACGTTGCGTTTTGTTTTTATGCCCAACAATTCTGCAACTGAGCTTCTAAAAGGCGCAATTCTTATCCGATTTGGCTGAAATTTTAAACGTTGCGTTTTGTTATGACTTTCACCAATTGTGCTAAGTATGGTTTAAATCAGTTTGAAATCTTATATAGCTGCCATATAAACCGATCTCCTGATGAGATTCTTGAGCTCCTAAAGGGCGTAATTTTTATCCGATTTGGCTGAAATTTTTAACATATTATTTTAGTATGGCTTCAAACAACTGTGCCTAGTATGGTCTAAATCAATTCATAACCTGATATAGCTGCCATACATAAACCGATCTCCCGATTAGACTTCTTGAGCTTCTAGAGAGCATAATGCTTGCAATGGAAAAGAAAAGCTACAAATCACAACACATCAGACACTGTGTGACATGTTTCGTCCTCTGTTAGCGGTCGTATCACTGAAATGAAATCCTTCATAACCGCAATGAAATTTTACATTAATGCTATGGCATCGGCTCTTGTTTAGGAGCCAACGTAGAGCTTCCTTGCATTAATATAGCAAATTTCATTACATCAATGTTAATATTGTAAGATTAATGATGATGTTCAATGAAGGAATGAAAACTGTTGCATTGAAACATGTTTTGGTAATATAAGAAATTATTTCATTAATAGAATTATTTCATTCATTAGAAAGAAGAATGAGCCCCTTAAACTTATATTATAAAACCCATTCATTAATGTTATCATAAACTACAGTTTTTTATACCCACGACCATAGGATGGGGATATACTTGTTATCCGTTTGTAATATCTCGAAATATTCATCTTAGACAATTAAAAGGTGATATATTCTTGATCGTTTTGGGTCGATCTAGCCATGTTCGTCCGTCCGTCCGTCTGTCGAAATCACGACAGCGGTCGAACGCGTAAAGCTTGCCATTTGAAATTTTGCACAGATAATTACTATTGATGTAGGTCAATGCGGATGGCAAATGGGCCATATTGGTTGAGATTTGGATATAGCACCTATATAAACCGATCTCCCGATTTGACGTCTTGAGCCCTTACAATCCACGGTGTGTTCTGTTATGACTTTCAACAACTGTAATAAGTAAAGTTTAAATTGTTATATAACCTGGTATAGCTCCCATATAAACCGATTTGCCGATCTTGTTCGATCTGGCTGAAATTTGGCATGTAGTGTTCTGTTATGAGTTTCAACTACTGTACAGTACAAATCGGTCTTTAACATGATATAGCTCCCACATAAACTGATCTCCCGATTTGACTTCTTGAGCCCTTGTCCGATTTGGCTGAAATTTTTCATGACGTGTTCTGTTATGACTTTCAACAACTGTGTCAAGTACTGTCCAAAACAGTCAATAACCTGATAAAGCTTCCATATAAACCGGGCTCTCGATTATCCTAGTTCGGTTCCTAGAAACTTTAATTTTTGCTTGTTTGACAAAAGTTTGGTATGTAGATAAAATTATGACCTTTTACTAAGTTAAGTTCGTATACATTTTTAGAGGAATCCATGGAAGTGGGTTCCCAAGATTCGGCCTGGACGAACTTAGTATGCTTCTATTTGTTTCTTTTTTATACCCTCCACCATAGGATGGGGGGTATACTAATTTCGTCATTTTGTTTGTAACTACTCGAAATATTCGTCTGAGACCCCATAAAGTATATCAAGAATATGATCGTCGCGACATTTTATGTCAATCTAGCCATGTCCGTCCGTCCGTCCGTCCGTCTGTCTGTCGAAAGCACGCTAACTTCCGAAGGAGTAAAGCTAGCCACTTGAAATTTTGCACAGATACTTCTTATTAGTGTAGGTCGGTTGGTATTGTAAATGGTCCATGTTTTGATATAGCTGTCATATAAACCGATCTTGGGTCTTGACTTATTGAGCCTCTAGAGTACGCAATTCTTATCCGATTGGAATGAAATTTTGGACGACGTGTTTTGTTATGATATCCAACAACTTTGCCAAGTATGGTTTAAATCGGTCCATAACCTGATATAGCTGCCATATAAACCGATCCCGGGTCTTGACTTCTTGAGCCTCTAGACTTCGCAATTCATATCCAAATGGTATGAAATTTGGCACGACGTTTTTTTTATGATATCCAACAACGTTGCCAAGTATGGTTCAAATCGGTTCATAACCTGATATAGCTGTCATATAAACCGATCTGGGATCTTGACTTCTTGAGCCTCTAGAGGGCGCAATTCTTATCCGATTTGCCTGAAATTTTGTACGACGAATCCTCTCATGACCATCAATATACGTGTTTATTATGGTCTGAATCGGCCTGTAGCCCGATACAGCTCAATCTCTCTATTTTACTTCTTGAGCCCCCAAAGGGCGCAATTCTTATTCGAATTGGCTGACATCTTACACAGGTCTCCAACATATTATTTAATTGTTGTCCAAACCGGACCATATCTTAATATCGCTCTAATAGCAGAGTAAATCTTTTTTTATATCCTTTTTTGTATAAGAAGAGATGCCGGGAAAAGAACTCGACAAATGCGATCCATGGTGGAGGGTATATAAGATTCGGCCCGTCCGAACTTAGCACGCTTTTACTTGTTTATCCAAACAATTGAGTCATCATCATTAATGTTTTAGTCAAACAATTGAATAGTTGTGTTTGTGTAGGATTACAGAGAGGCACTTAGTTTAAAGTAGGCTTGTTATAATAATAATAAAATTCAATACGTATATTTGAATTCATTAAGCCAGGTCATCTTTCAAAAGATTCATTCAAATAACAATTTTATAACAAACCAGTAATGAAAGGCAAAAGTCGGGCGGTGCCAACTTTTTAATACCCTACACCTACCCTATAGGTACAAAGTGGGAGCTTTATCTAATTACTAACCAATTTTAATGGACCTCGGCGGATGTTTTCAAAAGAGTTATTAAACAATTCGTATCAAATTTCGATAAAATAAGTTTAAACTGTAATAAATGTGGTTGACAAATGAGAACATTGTTGCAAATTATCCAAAATCTGATGAACATACATATGGGAGCTACATATTAATCTGAACCATTTTTTTAACCAAACTTCTGAGATATTGTGGTAGGCATCGAGGAAAGCGTTATGGACAATTTTGGCAATTTCGGTGAATAAATGCGCTTGCAGTGGCTCTAGAAGTGAAAATCGGGCGATATACATATATGGTAGCTATATCTAAATCTGAACCGGTTTCTATGAAATTCACCAGAAATAAAAAAGAGCCAAAAGGAAATCCATGCTGCTAAATTTCGAGAAAATCGTCTAACAAATGACCACTTTATTGCAATACTAGCTGACCCGGTCCCGCTCCGCTGCGCCTTTTTTTACTTTATATGGAACGAAAGTTTCCTTGGAATATTTATTTTCGACAATTAAAGAGCTTTTAAATACCATGCTACGAAAATAGTATATCGCTTGACTAACAATTTAACAATAAAAGTGCCTTTGTCTGAATCCCATATGATCTTTATTGGTCTACGAATTTAAGTTTGGATGTAAGGTGTACTCCATTCTTAAAATACATTATTTCAGCCCGCTACTCTCATGATATCTGATTTAGGGGTGTCTAGGGTTCCCTCCGGCACTTGGCCCTGAAAAAATATCAAAAACCATTTATTTAAACCCCATATTGCCATTGGTTTAGGGAATTTCACACGATGAGGCGCCCCCCAAACACATGTCCCAAAATAGGTTATCAAATTCGTTTTCTAATTTTAAATACCACTTATTGGCATGGTCGAAAATTGTTTACCCTTTGCGGGGTGTTCTACTCCCAAATTCCTTTATTTAAGCCCCATTTTGCGATGGTCACTAAAAAATTGCTGCTTGTGGGGTATTTTGGAAAGGGGTTGACCCCCAGAAAATTGGTCCCGAAAGTTGGTATCAATTCTTGCTCTACCCCCAATACCTTTCATTTAATCTCCACATTGACATGGTCCGTAAATATGGCAGATTTAGGGGTGTTTTGGGGATTGGGGCGGTCCCCCAAACACTAAGCCCGGAAAATATGTCATCAACAACATACTCTATTCACATATATCTACATATCATTTATTTGAACCCCATATTTTGGGAAAGGTCCCCAGAAAATTGGTCCCGAAAGTGGGTATCAATTCTTGCTCTACCCCCCAATACTTTTCATTTAAACTCCACATTGACATGGTCGGTATATATGGCCGATTTAGGGGTGTTTTGGGGATTAGGGTGATCGCCCAAACACTAAGCCTGGAAAATATATCAGCAACGTGCTCTATTCTCATATATCTATATATCATTTATTTGAACCCCATATTGCCATTGGCCTCAAAATTGGATATCAAATTCTTTTTCAAATCTCATTTAAACTCCTTATTGCAAAAGTCAGCAAACCAATACCGGTTTGGGGTATTGGGCCTAAAAACTATAAATATTTAGTTCCACTCTCTTTACGACCCAAATTGTCTTGGTGAGCAAATACGTCCTATATGGGGGTTGTTACGGTGGTGAGACGTCCCTTAGACTGTTGGTCCCTAATGTTGATATCAGATACGTGGTCTAATCCCAAATACCTTTAATTTGAGCCCCATATTTCCCTAGTCGACAAACGTGACCGGCTTGGGGGATGTTTTGGGGGATGGGCGTCCACTCAGTGAGTTGGCCTTGAAAATATATATCGGATTCGTGTTCCACTCTAAAAACCCTCTTATTTGAGCCTCATATTGCAATAGTCAGAAAATATTTCCTATTTGGGTGGTGTTGTGGGGGTGGGGTGGCCCCATAGACACTTTTCCCAAATATTGATATCAGATTCGTTCTTTACTCCCAAAGACCTTTCATTTGATCCCCATATGGCTACGATCGTAAATTTGTCCCCTTTGGTGGATGTTTTTGGTGTGAGGCGGCCCCCCCAAACACTTGGTCCCATATTTGGATATCAGATTCTAATTCTACACTCAAATACCTTTTATTTAAGCCCCATATTCCCATGGTCAGTAAATAAGTCCAGTTAGGGGGAGGGGTGGACCCCCTGAAACGTGGTCACACATGTGGACATCAGATTCGTTTTCTACTCGCTAATACCTTTCATTTGAGTCCCATATTGCCATGGTCGGTAAATATGTCCGATTTAGGGGTGTTTTGGGGGTGGTCTCCCTAGCACTTGGTCCGACAAATGGATATCAGATACGTTTTCTTATCCTAAATACCTTTCATTTGAGTCCCATATTGTCGTGATTGGTCTAAATATATGTTTTGTAGGTTTTAGGGTGGGGCGGCCCCCCTCGGTACCCCATCCGAAATTTGGATACCAAATTTTTATTTTTGGGGTACTGCGGTTTTTGGGGTAAATTTATTTTTATATATAAGATTCACCAGTATTTCGCGATAATCGGTTAACAAATGACTTATTTATTGCATTATTACTGCAAATCGGACGAACATATATATGGGAGCTATATCCAAATCTGAACCTAAGACGAAAAACATGCCTTCACCAAATTTCACAAATTAACATGGACAGACGGACAGAATGACAGACTGTCTATCTAGCTAAATGGAATCAAAAAATAATTCTGGGCCGATCGGTATACTTACCAATGGGTCTATCTCTCTTCCTTCTGGGTGTTACAAACTAATTAGCTAAGTTATAATACCCTGTAAAGGGTGATTTTTTTGAGGTTAGGATTTTCATGCATTAGTATTTGACAGATCACGTGGGATTTCAGACATGGTGTCAAAGAGAAAGATGCTCAGTATGCTTTGACATTTCATCATGAATAGACTTACTAACGAGCAACGCTTGCAAATCATTGAATTTTATTACCAAAATCAGTGTTCGGTTCGAAATGTGTTCATTCACCGTAACGTTGCGTCCAACAGCATCTTTGAAAAAATACGGTCCAATGATTCCACCAGCGTACAAACCACACCAAACAGTGCATTTTTCGGGATGCATGGGCAGTTCTTGAACGGCTTCTGGTTGCTCTTCACTCCAAATGCGGCAATTTTGCTTATTTACGTAGCCATTCAACCAGAAATGAGCCTCATCGCTGAACAAAATTTGTCAAAATTTGAACACATTTCGAACCGAACACCGATTTTGGTAATAAAATTCAATGATTTGCAAGCGTTGCTCGTTAATAAGTCTATTCATGATGAAATGTCAAAGCATACTGAGCATCTTTCTCTTTGACACCATGTCTGAAATCCCACGTGATCTGTCAAATACTAATGCATGAAAATCCTAACCTCAAAAAAATCACCCTTTATAACAGAAGTGGTGTAGGATATACAAATAGATTTATAATTTCTAAAATAAATGGTTGGATCGGTTTACCCTTACCGTACAAAAAAATCAATGACCTCTTCACTGTTTCATTCATGTAAATAGATGACCCCTAAGAATCAAACTGAAGAGGGATGTGAGTGGCCTAACACAACTAACAAATTTTGGCAAGATCGGACACTAAATGCGCCTTTTATGGGCTCAAGACAACACATGGATTGTCCAATCTCGAAATATAAAAGGCAAACCTCGGGTAGTATAGTGTGATTTACAGCTGTCGAGAGGTGGCCCTGTTCCTACACTGCTTTTTTAATCTAAAGTAGCATCTTTTTCCAATATTATTCTTCGCTTTATTTCAAAACTGTTGTCTCGTTTCGGTTACAGCGGTGCCGAGGAAAATAAGCTTCTGACTATCCCAATGTTGTGGGTCCCAAATTTGAAATTTTCTGTATCTGCTCGAGTGTTAACTCCCGTGCCCTTGAGTAGTTTAAATCCCGGAATTCTTAGTCCACGAACCATTCCTCCACACACATGGTTCCTGGATAAGAACCACGTCAAATCCCCTAGCCATCAGGATGACCTTTAGTGCCACCGGAGCGGCCTTACAATGGTCCGATCCACTCAACGGTTACTGTTTGTTAGCACCACCAAATTTCGAAATTAGGAATTCCACAAAGCCTCAATGGTTGTTCACAGATCAAGAAAAAAATAACCAATTTGATTACGATCATAACGTAATAAAAGGCTTTTACCCATGGTACGACCAAGAGTGTCGAAATGTGAGTTTGGTATCCCTGACGATGAAACACGTTCTTCAGTAAGAATAGGAAAGAATTTCTCTAAAAAATTCAAAAACAAACAAGGTTTCAGACAGGGATACAGCTTATCGTGTGATCCCTTTAAAATCCTGCTAGACACGATTATACGAAATGCAGATATGAATAGGCATGACACACTACTCACAAGAGAACACATGCTACTTGTATGTGCCGAAGACATCGATATCATGGGTCGGTCACTGAAAGTAGTACGATAACTGTAGCCTTTGAAAGAATCAAAAGAGAATCAGTGCAAGTGGGTGTGTCAGAAACGGAATTAAGACAAAATGGATAGTATTAATTCCCACAGCGTCTTGTTTACCCGAGCAGATAAGGAAAATTTTAAAGTTGGGACCGACAACTTTGGGATAGTCAGTGAATTTATTTTCCTCGACACCAGTTTTAAAATAAAGCGAAGAATAATATTGGAAAAAAGATTTTCGTCCTATTAGTCTGTCATCCTTTACGCTGAAGATTCTTGAGAGTTTGATAGAAACAAATCTTAGGGCAAAGATCCCTGGAGATCGCCTGTCACGGCAGCAGCATGTATATACTGGGTTGCCCAAAAAGTAATTGCGGATTTTTTTAAAAGAAAGTAAATGCATTTTTAATAAAACGTAGAATGAACTTTAATCAAATATACTTTTTTTACACTTTTTTTCTAAAGCAAGTTAAAGTACCAGCAGAAAACTGACAGAAGAAATAATGCAATTACAGAGTCACAAGCTGTGAAAAAATTTGTCAACGCCGACTATATGAAAAATCCGCAATTACTTTTTGGGCAACCCAATAGTAAAGGCAAATCCACTGAAACAGCTCCTCACGACCTAGTCGGCTACATAGAGAGTTCTCTCGCTGTCAAGGAATATATAATGATAGCATTTCTTGACATTGAAAATGCCTTCGATCATGAAGGAATTGCAGTTTGTAGGAGATACAAGTTGTCTACAAAGGAAAGTGTCTCCTTGGGTGGAGAGAATGTTCCATTAACAGAAAGCGCCAAATACCTTGGTAATTGCCTGGACTGGAAATTGAACTTCAAATCAAACATTTTGGAAAGGCCAAGAAAGTCAACTCTTGCCCTATATAGCTGCAAGAGAGCCATTGGCAAAAGTTGGGGGCTTAGACTGCATGTCATGCATTGGGCATATGCTGCAGTTACCACCCCTATAATGGTGGACGGCGCTTCAAAAGTACACTTACTGTCAAAAGTAAACCGGATCCAACGAATGGCTTGTTTGTGCATAACAGCCGCACTTAGGACGACACCATCTGATGCACTGAACTTAATGCTACATATTATGCCTCTGGACATTGTTGCTCACTCCCGTGAGGTTAAAGGAGCTTTCTCATTGGTCATGTGGCGGCTACGGACATTGTTATTCTTAATAAAATATCCGATGTTCCAGGCAGCGTTGATTACACCCTACCTGATCCGCTTTTTGATAAAAAGTACTGTACCATTATTCCTGTTAGAGCTGATTGGAACTACGATATCCCTGGTAACAGAAGTTACATAGAATTCTATACAGATGGTTCCAAACTAAACGACCAGGTGGGCTTTGGTGTGTCCTCTAAAGATCTAGAACTGGTCATACCGAAAAGGTTTTCCGACCACTAGGAACTACCCTACATATTCCAGGGATACTGGAATGTGTGGGTATGCCGCTAGCGAAATGTAAGCTAAGTTGTCAGGACCAGGCCCGAAGGACAACGAATGATAGATGCTCATAAAAGAGGGGGCTATGAGCATCATCTAGACTTGAAGCTGTCTACTGCTTTGCTGTCATTGGCTAGAACAGACGTCTCAGTCATTGTGTCCGTCATGACAGGTCACTGTCTTATCGGAAACATGCTGACAGACTGAAGGTTGACAGTAACGACTTTTGCAGAAGCTGTGAGGACATCGAAGAAGAAGAGACTGTCCCGCACTAGCAGTCAGAAGGAGTTCCACTTTAGGTTCTCATTTCTTTGAGAACCTGTCTGATTTAGCGGATGTGAAAATTTGTAAGTTATTGGGCTTTTTAAAGCGATTCGGATGGTTCAACAGTAGGAACTAGAAGGCATTTTCCTTCTTCTGTTCCTGTGGTATCACAATAGACGAAAACGTCTAAGTGAGTCTGATGGCAGACTGCCACTTAATCCTAAACTAGCCTTACCTAACAGTCTTTCATGAGTAGGCTGAAAATGAACTCCAATGACCACCAGCTGCGGTGGTGACCTCATACCATGGCATGTTGTCCCCCCCTCTTATTGATGTGGTTGCCATGGCACCTGCAGTCGAGAGTAATGCTTCAAGCGCACAGCGAGTCATCAAAGTAATGAATGAGGAAGAAACGGATAAACCAGAGGGATGCGCAGTTCGTCCCCAGACCTTAAGTAATGGTGTTAATAAAACTGTCATCGCTGCCGCTTCTGGATATGGGGACAGCGGGATGACCACAGTAGTGAGCGAAGGCTTTCCTTAACTCACAAGAAGATAGAGAAAGCAATCCGGGGCACGACGAAGGAGTCTGAGGAATATGCATAGGCAGAGCAATCGGGAGGGATGGAACTGACATTCCAAGCACTTCTACGGCAGCTAGAAAGATAATCAGATCTTCCTAAGAACATAACACTGCTAAAACGCTGAAGGAGAAAAATACTTCCTCTCTTTCAATTACTTTGGGAAGACCAAAGTCGAAATGAGACAAAGTTGGAACAGGAACGAAGGAAGTGCGCACGGCCCTGAGTATTTATGGGGGACTGTGACTTTCAATAGGTCGACGCAGCCATCACAGAAGGGGAAGATGGTTGCTGAAAAAGGAATTGAGTCAACCTCTTACGCCAGAGTGGTAAAGAAGCACAACAACAAAAACGAGCTGAGTCATCAATATCGGCAGTGCATCCAGTTGGATTCCACCAGACAATCAATGCCAAGTATAGGACCTGGTAAACGAGCGGATTTTCAAACATGGTTTAAACTCTGAAGAGGGTCCGCAAATACAAATTATAAGCTGCGAGTATATAGGAGACTTCTTGATGCAGCGCTTTGCGTCGGCAGAATAAATTGATACCCGCAGAAAGCTTGTTGGAAGTATTTTATACTACCTTGGAGGGCTCCAAGCTCGACCCGGTGAGAAAGATAGACACCCCCAGCTCACAAAGGCGGTCTTCATTAAGAATGGGGAAGCAAATTAGCTAGGGAAAACCTGTTTGAAGTCTAAAGTAAGCAAAACCAAGGTGGAGAAATGGGAGGTTTTCCATAAGGAGGAAGCAACTCGTGGTGAGGATTGACCACGTCTCCGTGATAAGTTAGGCTAGAACTAATGGCATGGCGTTCTACGGAAGCAATAGTGTCTTTTTTATTTGGAAGTTTAGGATAGGATGTGGAGACATCTGGAGGTGCAGTGGCAGCACACTCAATACCGCCTAACGAATAGGGTGCCGACGACGAGACCATAACCTACTTCCAAGAAACCCATTTACTCATGATTGTGAGGCCGTGCTGAACACTTTGTATGACGTTACATATTAAAATTGAATTTTTTTAACCAAAGGACTTATTGTGGATTTATTGTGAAACGTATTGTGTATACCATGATAAAGAGTAGGACATTCTGCGAAGAAGCTCAATAACAAAGAGCTTGCCTATTTTAATAGGAAGGTAGGTGAGGGCTGTCCTGCCCGAGTTTGTGCATAAAATAGAATAATCCTTCGATGTCAAGATGTACAAATTGTCGGTATGCATTGACATCGATTAAGCTTTTAACAATGTGCGGACCGACACACTGATCCAATCTTTAGATTAGCACCGGTTGGTTAGAGACTGCATAAACCATACGCTAAGGAACAGGTGGATAAATTGTGGGTCTCCAATCTAAGGGTAAGGTGATAATGGGCACTCTACAGAAGGAATTTTATCACCACTTCTATGGCTGACCACCACAAATAACTTATTATGGAGGAATTTAAATTCGCCTGCTACGCAGACGATATTATAATACTTCACGAACATGAAGACGTATGTAGGCCAATTAAACGCACAAAGCTTCCTCAATAGAACGATTTCGATATCTGATATACATAGGAGTAGTTTGGGGAACTGTGATGGAGAAAAAGTGCAATGAGCGATTAATTCCACGCCCACTTAGTCACTGGATACTATTCTAGATATCGGACTCACATGCACATGAGGAAGAAGTTATCGATCGAATACCTGAGACGAAACTTAAGGTTGAGTGCGAGGCACAGCTTTCAGAGGCACAGTCTTGAATTGACGGAACTCTGGTATTGCCATCTGGGAGATCATGCTACACAAATGGATCAAAGCTAGAGGACAGAGTGGGCCTGGGGGTCTATATTGAGAACTTAAGGACTGAGATCTGTTTTCGACTGCTTGGCCATAATATGGTCCTACAGTCAGAGATCCGGGCGATCACGTAATGCGTGAGGCGCTAACGCGAGAAGTCGAGAATGAACATCTTATGGACAGTAAAGTGGCCATCAGCACAATAACAACCAGGACGCTCAAGTCAAGAACAGTATTGGAGTGCAAGAAGGAAATTAAGCCCCTCTTTAAGGATGGCACGATCAGCATCGTTTGGTTGCTGGGCTATTGTGGAGTAAGGTAATATAAAAGAGGATACGATTTGACAGTGAAGTTCAGAGGACTGCCGTCAATAATTTTGGTAAACCCGAAACGTTTAGGGTAAACACAGTTCGAGTTAATGGCGTAAGCTACGAACGCGCATATAACACTGTAGAGTAACGAAACGGTCGGCAGGACGGCAAAAATCCTATGGGAAGATCCGGATCGTGAAAAGACGAGGCTGTTACTGAAAGCAAGTAAGTAGGAGGTCAGTGTAGCTTTCAGTATCATTACGGCAAACGAAGTCACTTATTCAAAATCGGTGCGGCAAACCTGGAGACAAGGTGTTTGAGTCTTCTACTAACCACAAATACACAGCCCAATTTATACATTGTGTCATAGCAGCTTTGGTATAGCTCGTCACCCCTCGTATGTTGCGACGCCTTTTCCGATCCATCGCACTTCCCGTAAGGCGCTGGCTGTCCGAGATGCCCCTGGTAGATGTCAGCTAACACAAGTCGGAGCTCATAGTTCCAGTCTGTGTGGTGCTCACAGTTATCCCGTGTCGACAGGGAAAAGCCTACCTTGTTAGGATAACCAAAATCCGTTCATAAAAAAAGGTAATTTGGATATGCCCAGCTTTGGATAATCACCACCTTGGAATTATTTAACAGTTCGTTAAAACCGAATGTAAAATATTTTTTGTATGAGCCCAGAACCCGGTATTTTATGATCCCAGATATATAGTGATACGTTTTCTAAGCGCTCCAAACCATTAATCGCGAGATTGGTCTAAGTGCCAAAATTTCCCATGAACATTCAATTAAGGAACAGGGGATACATCTCTCATATAAGTGAGTGCAGTCCAACTAAAGTTAAGCTCAATGATAAGTGGCCTCCTTTTATATGTCGAGTCCAAACGGCGGGCCGCATAGCGACACCAATTGCTAGAGAAGTTTTAACATGGCAATATACCTCACAAACGTAGCCAGCAGTAGTAACGGAGATACCCACACCTGAAAATTTTTCTGATGTTCACGCCGGGATTTGAACCCAGGCATTCGGCGTCATAGACCGACATGCTAAATCCTGCTCCACGGCAGCCTCCAGCTACATTAAAATATTGTACAAAATATCAGCGAATTTCATATGGGAGCCACTGAAAGTATAGTACGATGTAGCAGACTAAGTGAAAATCGGGTGATACATGTATGTGAGAGCAATATCTAATCGTTTTACAGTTTCTATAGGCTTCGTTTCTAGGCCAAAAATATTTATCAGTGAGTCTGTTTCGTCATTTTGAGTACTACAAACAGATGCACTAATTTATAATGCCCTTAACCACTGTAGAGGTTTTCGTATAATTAACACACAGCAAAATTACAGAGTTTATAAAATGTTTTTACAGAGAGAATGTGTGGGATGTGTATAAGTCTGCTTAAGTATTCATTGTGGTAAGCCTGTGTTTTAGAAGTGCATTCATTTCATTCTGACGCCTAATCAGCTTCTGTTGAAATTGTACTTGTATTTGTTCTTTCAAAAACTTTCCACAGTAATGGTGAACACGTTCTTCTTCATTACATTTTAAGAATGTTTTCAATGAACTTTTTTGCTGCTGCCATCCATATTTGGCTTCAGAGTAGATTTTAATAGTGTGCAACATGACTCCTGGTATTTCCATCGATTGCTAAGGTAAAAGGGGTCATCAAGATTGAACTTGCTTCAATGGGCAGAGTAATTAAAACATTTAGGCAAGCACTGGAAACTGTTAAGAGTCATCACATCACATCATTATAATCTCTAGAAGCTAGGCATCTTCTTTGTACATCATGGAACAATTTCTGAGAAATTGAGAAAAAGGATAAGCAAAGCTGATAACAACCCCTTCGACTAGACGAAAAGAAATTAAATTTCAATTTGTGTTCATTCTTAAGCAAGGAAACTAAACAACGAGAACCACCGCTTAGCTTATTACACTCGTTAATTTAATTGTCGGTCGTGCCAACGTAAAAATAATTATTCACAAGGCTTAAAACACATCGAAACTTAAGATCCGGGAGAAGTTAGAAATCTGTTGAATCCTTCTTCTAAGAACATAGTCTGTGTCAATTTTAATGAGACTGGGGAATCCAGAGGATTAGTTAGATAATAAGCTAGATAATAAGCGAAACTGACTTTTAGATACTAAAATAAAATAAGATCAATATTCAATTTAAATAAGAGAAAAAGGGAAGAATTTCCGATAAAAATAAAAATTAAAAATAATTAAAGATTTTAAGCCGAGCTAATTTGCAAAGAAAAAAATTAAATTCTGTTCATAACAAGTAAGAGCGTGCTAAGTTCGACCGGGCCGTATCTCTTTTTAGGCAAACAAAGAATATTGAATAAGAACTGTTATGCCATTGGAGCTATATCAAGTTATAGTCCGATTCGGACCATTAATGAATGCTGAACATTGCAGAAGTCATTGTGTAATATTTCAATTGATTCGGATAAGAATTCCGCCTTGTAGGGGTTCAAGAAGCAAAATCGGGAGATAGGTTTATATGGGAGCTGTATCAAGCTATTGATCGATTCAGACCATATTAGACACGTATTTTGAAAGTCATGAGAGAAGCTGTTGTACAAAATTTCTGCTAAATCGGATGAGGATTGCGCCCTCTATAGGTTCAAGAAGTCAAGACCCAAGATCGGTTTATATGGCAGCTATATCAAAACATAGACCGATTTGGCCCATTTACAATCCCAACCAAATTACATTAATAAAAAGTATTTGTGCAAAATTTCAAGCGGCTAGCTTTACTCCTTCGAAAGTTGGCGGGCTTTCAACAGACAGACGGACGGACATGGCTAGATCGACTTAATATGACATGACGACCAAGAGTATATATGTTTTATGGGATCTCAGACGCATACGTCGAGGTGTTACAAATAGAATGACGAAATTAGTATACCCCCATCATATGGTGGAGGATATAAAAATATGCCATTTTTATTCTTTTCATCCTCTGCCCCACGGTGGTTTTCGATTGCAAGTATTAGCTGAAATGCTTATCACTATAAGCTGATATTTTGCATAAAAGCTCGAACCAACATCAAGTATGGTCTTCACCTGTCCAAAACCTGATGTAGTTCTCATATTGATATACAAGTTCCGACTTGGCTGAAATTTAAGCTTCTTGAGCGACTACTGAAATCAGGGGCTGAATTAATGCATTGGTGATCGATGCTTTCGCTTTATTCGTTTTACCAACACAACAGGATATTCTCTTATATGTAATTATACAGATCATAATATCAGTATCAAAAGAATACATAAAACATTATTTAATTTGGTAATTCTGTAAATAATTAATATATAATAATAATTAATAAGTAAAAACGTTCTAAGTTCGGCCGGGCCGAATCTTGGCAGTCCACCATCATGGATTCTGCAAAAAATTTAAGTAAAGTAAATTAAGTTGAAGGGCATAATTTAACGTATTGTACTTACCAAAATTCTGCAAACCAGGCAACAATTAAAGCTTCTTGGAATCAAGCAAGGGTAATTAAGAGATCGGTTTATATGTGAGCTATAGTAGGTTATATACCGATTTGGAGCACTAGGTAAGGTTAGGTATAAATGGCAGTCTGACATCAGGCTCACTTAGACGTTTTCGTCAATTGTGATACCACAAAAGGCCACCGTAGCGCAGAGGTTAGCATGTCCGCTCATGACGCTGAACGCCTGGGTTGGAATCGTGGCGAGACAATCAGAAAAATTTTTTAGCGGTGGTTTTCCCCTTCTAATACTGGTAACATTTGTGAGGTATTATGCCAGGTAAAAAGTTCTCCCCAAAGAGGTGTCGCACTGCGGCACGCCATTCGGTCTCGGCTTTAAAATGGAGGCCCCTTACCGTTGAGCTTAAACTTGAATCGGACTGCAGTGCGAAAGCAGTAGACCTCTTTAAGTCTAGATTAAGTCACATAGTTTTGGAATGCTCACAACTCCCTCTTTGTGACCATCTATCATTCGTTATCCTTGGGCCTGGTCCTGAAAACTTAGCTTACATGTCCCCAGAGGCATACCCACAGATTCCAGTATTCCTGGAATGTGTAGGGTAGTTCCTGCGATCTGCGATAGTCGAGAGCTGTTTTTGTGTTCAGAAATACGTTCTCCAGGGATTTAATGCCTGTCTGAGAAGATATTTATGCCAATCGTCGTTATGACTTTATATCTTAGCCATTCCACCACTTCCTTAATTGCAAGGATCTCTGCTTGATACACTGCAGTGGTCGGGTAACCTTTTCGATGTGACCATTTCTAGATCTTTAGAGTACCCCCAAAGCCCACTTGGTCGTCTAGTAGCATTAAATTCAGCGCATCAGATGGTGTCGTCCTTAATGCGGCTGTGATGCACAACAGGCCATTCTTTTGATCCGGTTTACTTTTGAACAGTAGGTGAACTTTTGAAGCGCTGTTCATCAGTCCACAACACCATATAGCATTAAAGGTCTGATACCCAGTGCATGACGCGCGGTCTAAACCACCCAATTTTTGCCATGTCATCAGCATAAGCGACCACTTTTAAAAATTTTTCTTCCAGAGACAATAATACATTGTTAATGGCTATATTCCAAAGTTGAGGAGACAGTACACCTCCTTGAGGCGTTCCTCTGCTAACCCATCTTTTTAGATCCAAAAATCCCAAGTCTGCCGTAATGCATCTTTTAGTAAGTAAGTTATTAATAAACTTTCTTACGGTAGAGTTGATGCCTAGAAACTCCAATTCCTTCTTGATTGACATCGGTTTTATATTATTGAAAGCACCTTCAATGTCAAAAAATGCTAAGGTTATATATACCTTGACAGCGAGAGAACCTTTATGTAGCCGACTAGGTCGCGACAGGCGATCTCCCGAAGATACGTTTCTATCTATCTCTAAAGAGTCTGCAGCATAAAGGATGGCAGACTAATAGGACGAAAATCTTTTGCCTTTGCGTGATAAGGTTTTCCTGCTTTCGGAATGAAAATGACCTTCGTATCCCTCCATACCACAGTCATATATCACATGTTGATATAAGCAGAGTATATCTCCCTAAGCAAAGGAACTAGTCTATCAGACTCAGCTTGTAATTCAACCGGTGATACATCTTCAGGGCCGAGTCGAAACTTCTTATCGTCCAAAGAATTTTCGGCTCAGACACAAATTCCCTAATAACCTTCGACGAATGCATAATTGTGACAACCTCCTCTGGCGCCACGTTGTCTGTTGGAGAATTTGTGTTTCAACGAGTACTTTTAGTGTTTCCTCACTAGCCATTGCCTATACATTCATTGACTTCTGATTATACCCCACCGTAATAGGTCTCGAGGACAGAATCATCTTTAACCTATAGGCCTCAGATGTATCCTCCACGGAGTTGCAGAATTCTACCCAGGATTTGTTCTGAGCCTTTCTCCGCTTGCCCTTATATGTTCTTACCTCAGCCTTACAGATGTCCCAATCGTGGGGTGCTCTTGTGCCTTTCGCTCTGTTGAAGAGCTTTTTTTTAACGGCTGTTGAAACTCGTTACAGAACGATACGTGTATTCGGATAGAAATCGCGGCTTTCAGGGGATCAAAAAGTCAAATTGGGAGACCGGTTTTTATGGGAGCTATATCAGGTCATATCCTGATTTGGACCGTACTTGGTGCAGTTGTGGGTAGTCGTAACAGAATACTATATGCAAAATTTCAGCTAAATCACTTTCAACAACTGTACTAAGTATGTTTCAAATCGGTTTATAATCTGGTATAGCTGTCATATAAACCGACCTTGGATCTTGACTTCTTGAGCCAATAGAGCGAGCAATTCTCATCCCATTTGGCTGAAATTTTGCATGACGTGTTTTGTTATGACTTCAAATTACTGCGCTAAGTATGGCACAAATCGGTATGTAACCTGATATAGCTGCCATATAAATCGATCTGGGATCTTGACTTCTTGAGCTTCTAGGGGGCGCAATTCTCATCGGATGTGGCAGAAATTTTTTACAACGGCTTCTCTCATGACTTTCAACATACGTGTCTAATATGGTCTGAATCGATCAATAGCTTGATACAGCTCCCATATAATACCTCGCATAGAAATCGACAAAAATTGTGGCGGGATTCGGCCCGGCCGAACTTAGCACGCTCTTACTTGCTTATTTGACTTTCTACATCTATTCCAAGTATGGTCTAAAACGTTGCATTTAAAGAAGTAACTTTACCGTTTATATATCAATGGTTCAAACACTCTGGTCGCTACAAAGAAATGCATTAATTTATCTGTCCATTGTAAATTTTAAGAAAAGAAAATCGTTTGCGAAGAATTTTAACAAGACTTAAATAATCAAAAGTTTCACCAAAACTTGTCCCTCACTAGAAATAAAACCCTGTCTATCACCGGTATGAACGGACATGCTAACCTGTGTATATGATACTCATAAACATTAGTGATTTACAAATACTTGAGTCTTATACCCTTCCAAATTTCATTAAAATCGGAATAAAGTAGTCTCATTAACTATTGACAAAATAAACTTTTCAATGTCTGCTAAATCTTAAAATCGCTACATTCTTTAAATTTTTTGATTCCGCTTTGTACTCAGTCAAAGTAATTTATTGACATACCATAAAGAGTAAATTTTTGGCAGTTGTGGCCCCATGTAGCCATGCCTTTCATTTGACTGACATTTTCGTAACACAGTTGAGAATGTGCGTTGCACTTGGGTTAAGCCTCCGCCTTTGAGCCCGCAAAACCGAAACAAACTTTCTTGGCAAAGCCTAATGAAATTGGCCACAATTTAGTGGGCATTGCATATTTGTTTTTGGTTAGAAATTTATGGGTCGTTGTGCTTGACTTGTTTTTGCGTTTTGGAAAACTTTTATTTTCTAAAATGCCATTGAAAACACAAAACGAGACGTGTTTCTTCCTAGACCTTTATTAAAAAACTTAACATTTCCAACCCACTTGCCTCTGATGCGGAAAGCAACGTGCTCATATTGACGGACTTTTTGAACTTCGTAAAGCAAGATTTCCAATTTAAAATACTTTCTGAGAAGTTTGCCGAAAATGTTTGTTCCGTGCATGTCTCTCTTCAAGCTCAGATGTTCTCAAAGCATAGGAATATGATGACGCACGTATCGTTGACCAAACAGATTCATTCACCTTCGAATCGATTTTTCTTTGGCAAATTGTCCTAAAGGCGAACTTTTCAGTTAAGACTCGATAGCTTTGGAGAAATAAGTCCTTAAGCATTACAAAAATTTATTGTCCACATGATGTAGTGCTAATACAGAAAAGTTTGCAAATTATTTTAAGATGCAACTGACGAACTTAGCGAAAAAAATTTTTAATAAAATATAATCGCAATGAAGATTAAGGAGGTATTTGCCAGTACAGAAAAGTGACAAAAATAACTCACTGACCTAGCGAACTAACTAAACGGAAAAGATTAGTGATAGAAAACGAGCGATCAATTTAATGAATGGCATTGCTAGTTTATTTTATACAAATCGAACATAATATAAATAAACAACAAACATCAATGAAAATTTCTAATTATGCTATTTAAAGTTTGTTAAAACAAATGGAAAAGTAAAAGAAATTTGAGGTTCTGTTTTAGCATACAAATTTTGCAAGTTAAGTAAACATATACCAAAAAATATTAACCCCAAGTTAAAAAGAATTTACCTAGGTTAGGTTATAGTCGCAGTCCATTTTCTAAATAGGTTTACATAGACTCTTTGTGTAAATTATGAGACCGCACTGGTAACCAGAGCACGCTAGCAATACGGCTAGCGACGTAACCAAGATTTTAATTAGGTCTTAGAAAAAGTTATAGTTTGGACAATTTTAATACAATTCCTCGCAAATAAAATTAAATGAAGTTTAAATTATCAGCAAGTTTGAACATTGGACTAAAGGAAATTAAAACAAGTAAAAGCGTGCTAAGTTCGGCCGGGCCGAATCTTATATACCCTGCACCATGGATCGCATTTGTTGAGTTCTTCTTCTTAGGCAAAAAAGGATATAAGAAAAGATTTGCTCTGCTATTAGACCGATATCAAGATATGGTCCGGTTTAAACCACAATTAAATTATATGTTGGAGACCTGTGTAAAATTTCAGCCAATTCGAATAAGAATTGCGCCCTTTGGGGGCTCAAGAAGTAAAATAGAGAGATCGATTTATATGGGAGCTGTATCGGGCTATTGACCGATTCAGACCATAATAAACACGTATGTTGGTGGTCATCAGAGGATCTGTCGTAAATTGCAGGCAAATCGGATAATAATTGCGACCTCTAGAGGCTCAAGAAGTCAAAATCCCAGATAGGTTTATATGCCAGCTATATCAGGTTATGAACCGATTTGATCCCTATTTGGCACAATTGTTGAAAGTCATAATAAAATACGTCATGCAAAATTTCAGCTAAATCGGATAGCAATTGCGCCCTCTAGAAGCTCAAGAAGTCAACACCCCAGATCTGTTTATATGACAGTTATATCAGGTTATGAACCGATTTAAACCATACTTAGCACAGTATGATATCCAATCATAACAAAACACGTCGTGCAAAATTTCATTACAATCGGATTAGAATTGCGCACTCGAGAGGCTCAAGAAGTCAAGACCCAAGATCGGTTTATATGGCAGCTATATCAGGTTATGGACCGATTCAAACCATACTTGGCACAGTTATTGGATATCATAACAAAACACGTCGTGCAAAATTTCATTCCAATCCGATAAAAATTGCGCACTCCAAAGGCTGAAGAAATCAAGACCCAAGATCGGTTTATATGGCGGCTATATCAAAACATGGACCGATATGGCCCATTTACAATACGATCTGACCTACACTAAAAAGAAGTATTTGCGCAAAATTTCAAGCGGCTAGCTTTACTCCTTCGGAAGTTAGCGTGCTTTCGACAGACAGACAGACGGACGGAAGTACAGACAGACGGACGGACATGGCTAGATTGACATAAAATGTCGCGACAATCAAGAATATATATACTTTATGGGGTCTCAGACGAATATTTCGATTAGTTACAAACTGAATGACGAAATTAGTATACCCCCCATCCTATGGTGGAGGCTATAAAGAGTAAAAGCATGCCAAGTTCGGCCGGGGCGAATCTTGTATGCCGTCCACCTTGGATCACATTTGTTTAGTTTAGGAATCGATTATGAACATACTTGGCACGAATGTTGGAGGTAGTAGAGGTCATTGTGCAAAATTAAAGCCATGGGGTAAAAATTGTGGCCTCTAGTGGCTAATGTAGTCATAGCGATGGATTTGTTTATATGGAGGCTAAATCTAAATCTGAACCGATAAGGCCCATTTGCAATCCCCAACGACCTGCATCAATGAGAAGTATGTATTCAAAATTTTAAGTAGCTAGCTTCACCCGCTCGATTGCTATCGTGATTTCTACAGTCGGACATGGCTAGATTGACTCAGAGGGTCGCAGTCAATATTTCTAGGTGTTACACACGTGGTAACTTAGTTTGTTATAAAATAAATTGATGCATATATATATTGTATATCCTACATCACTTCTGGTGTCAGGATATCATAACATAGTTTGGATGTAAGGTGTACTCCATTCTAAAATACTTCATTTCAGCCCGATATTCTCATGATGTCTGATTCAGTGGTGTTTGGGGAGGAGAGGTGGTCCCCCAGATACTTGGCCCTGAAAAAATATCAGCATCGTGTTCTTCTCTCAAATACCATTTATTTAAATCCCGTATTGCCATTTGCTTAAGAGGAGTTTACAGGATGAGTCGTCCCCCAAACACATGACCCCAAAATAGGTCCTCAAATTGGTTTTCTAATCTCAAATACCTTTCATTTGAGCCACATATTGACATGGTCGAAAAAATTTTTCCCTTCGGGGGTGTTTTGGGAAAGGGGTGATGTCCTACATTTGGATATCAAATTCGTTTTCTACTCCCAAATACCTTTATTTGAGCCCCATACTCCGATGGTCACTAAAAAATTGCTGTTTGTGAGGTATTTTGGGAAAGGGGTAGACCCCCAGAAAATTGGTCCCGAAAGTGGGTATCAATTCTTGCTATTGCTCTACCCTCCAATACCTCATTTAAGCTCCACATTGACATGGTCGGTAAATATGCCCGATTTAGGGGTGTTTTGGGGATTGGGGTGGTCCCCCAAACACTAAGCCTGGAAAATATATCAGCAACGTGCTCTATTCTCATATATCTATATATCATTCATTTGAACACCATATTGCCATTGCCCTCAAAATTGGATATCAAATTCGTTTTCTAATCTCATTTAAACTCCTTATTGCAAAAGTCAGCAAATATGTCCGGTTTGGGGTATTGGTCCTTAAAACTATGAATATTTAGTTCTACTCTCTATAAAACCCAAATTGTCTTGGTGAGCAAATACTTCCTATTAAGGGGCCCCTAATGTTGATATCAGATACTTGGTCTACTCCCACTTACCTTTAATTTGAGCCTCATATTTCCTAGTCGGCTAACATGACTGGCTTGGGGGTGATTTGGGGGATGGGGTCACTCAGTAAGTTGGCCAATACCGGATTCATGTTCCACTTTAAAAACCCTCTTATTTAAGCCTCATATTGCAATAGTCAAAAAATACTTACTATTTGAGTGGTGTTGTTGGGGTGGCGTGGCCCCATAGACACTTTTGCCAAATATTGATATCAAATTCGTGCTTTACTCCCAAAGACCTTTCATTTGAGCCCCATATTGCTATGGACGTAAATTTGTCCCCTTTGGGGAATGTTTTTGGGGAGAGGCGGCCCCCCGAATACTTGGTCCCATATTTGGATATCAGATTCCTATTCTATATTCGAATACCTTTTTCGTATTCTACTCGCAAATACCTTTAATTTGAGTGCCATATTGCCATGGTCGGTAAATATGTCCTATTTAGGGGTGTTTTGGGGGTTGGGGTGGTCCTCCTAGCACTTGGTCCGGCAATTGGATATCAGATACGTTTTCTTATTCTAAATACCTTTTATCCCATATTGTCGTGATTGGTCTAAATGTATGTTTGGTAAGTTTTAGGGTGGGGCGGCCCCCCTAGGTACACCATCCGAAATTTGGGTACCAAATTTTTATTTTAGGGTACTATATGAGAGCACACAAAATTTCGCTTAAATCGCACCACCCATATCCGAGATCTGGCGTTTCTGAAAATTAGGATAAGGGGGAGGGTCCGCCCCCCCTTCAGATATAAATATGCACCATCTGTGAAAATTTCAAGAAAATCGGTTCAGCCGTTTCTGAGTCTATAAGGAACACATAAATATACAAACAAACCTACAAACACACACAAAATGATTTTTATATATAAGAAGAGGATGTGTTTGAACGATGTGAAGAAATATTGCAATATTGTGGTCAGTTGTCAACCGATCCTCGCGACATTTTGCACTCGGAATTCTTGTGACGCTTGATATTACTGGAGGTTTCTATTGAAATTGGTTCAAATTTAGATCTGGCATAAATATGTATTGCCCGATTTCCACTTCCAGTATACTATGCAGCGCATTTGTTAACAGATCCTCTTAAAATTTAGCACAATGCCTTCTTTTAAAACTTCTATACATACACTACGACTAGCTTGAATAGTACATACTCAATAAACACACTAATCTTAGTTATTTGTTTACCCTCCACCATAGGATGGGAGTATACTAACTTCGTCATTGCGTTTGTAACATCTTGAAATATTCGTCTCTATAACGTATATATATTCTTGATCATCATGACATTTTAGGTCGATCTAGTCATGTCCCTCCGTCCGTCTGTCGAGAGCACGCTAACTTTCGAAGGAGTAAAGCTAGGTCAGGTTAGGTTGAAAAGAGGGTGCAGATATTAATCGGCCCCATGCCACTATGGACATACACCTAAGCCAATAATCGGCTTGTTGTGCGCTCTAAGAACTATAAAGTAACCTCTAAAAAGAAAATTTATAGTTAGGAATTCCGTGCTTCTTACAAAGTAGCAAAGCTATGCACTTGAAATTTTGCACAACTACTTCTCATAAGTGTAGGTTGGGATTGTAAAGCGGCTATATCGGTCCATGTTTTGATATAGCTGCCATATTAACCGTTCTTACGTTTTTATATCTTGAGCTTCTAGAGGGCGCAATTCTTATCCGATATGGCTGACATTGTTTTATTTAACTTCCAACAACTGTACCAAGTATGGTTCAACTTGGCACGTTTGTTGGAAGTCGTAACAGAACACCGCATCCCAGCCAAATCGGACAAAAATTGCGGTTTGACTCATGTAAGTCAAATCGGGAGATCAGTTTATATAGGAGCTATATCAGGTTATACACCGATATGGACCGTACTTGGAGCAGTTGTTGAAAGTCATAACAGAAAACAACGTGCAAAATTTCAGCCAGTTCAGACAAAAATTGCTGCTTCCAGGGTCTTAAGAAGTCAAATCTGGAGAACGGTTTATATGACAGCTACATCTTAGTCTGAGGAGGCTATCGTAGCGCAGATATTAGCATGTCCGCCTATGACGCTGAACGCCTGGGTTCAAATCCTGGCAAGAGCAACAGAAAAAATTCAGCGGTGGTTTTCCTCTCCTAATGCTGGCAAAATTTGTGAGATACTATGTCATGTAAAAACATCTCTCTCAAGAGGTGTCGCACTGCGGCTTGCCCTTCGGACTCGGCTATAAAAAGTAGGCCCTTGAGCTGATACTTGAATCGGACTGCACTTATTGATATATGAGAAGTTTGCCCCTGTTCGTTGCAGGAATAGTCATGAGCAATATTTGCAATTTGTAATATCTAAATCTGAACCAATATGGCCCATTTGCAATCCCCAACGACCTACTTCCATAGTAAATATCTGTGCAAAATTTCAAGAGCCAAGCTATACGCGTTCGACCGCTATCGTGATTTCGACATGGCTAGATCGACTCAGAACGTAGAGACGATCAATATTTCGAGATATTACAAACAGAATGACTAGATTAGTATACCCCCATCCTATGGTGGTGGGTATAATAACATCAGTTACATGACCAACACAACCAAGCTTACAGTACCATAACCAAATCGCAAAGTGGATTCCCTATGTGCACGGTAGCTTCACGAATTCTGTCTTTGAGGGCTTGAATTGACTGTGGGCTGTTGGCGATTGTGATCACCATTCCAGGGATAACACTACCCAGAAACTTTTCTTGCAATAGAGAATTGCTTGTGTGGCACAGAGCGCCGTCTTAATAAAAAATCATGAACCAATTTGTGCATGGTGTCCTTTTTACCGGACGTTTTTATTCCCTCCACTATAGGATTTATATCAGGGTTATACTAATTTCGTTATTTTGTATGTAACACCTCGAAATATTCATTATCGTCATGACATTTTAAGTCGTTCCTGTCCATCCATCTGTCTGTCGAAAGCACGCTAACTTTCGAAGGAGTAAATCAAGGCGCTGGACTGAACTATATCAACTACCAATTATTCTATGCTTACACTAGTACTCGGACGAGGACCTGCGTTATTCGTCAAAAAGAATTTAAATTATATATTTTACCCAGAGTTATCAACGTGGGAGATGGTTGACATACCCGGCATCACTTTATCTGCCTTTCGACTCTCCGAAACCGCCACCCACGTCGGCAACGGCTGGTGAGAGAAGGAAAACGGTGTTATGCGAACTCTCATCATATTTTGTGGGGTAGTAGCAACATTAATAATCGGGGAAAAGCCATGGCAGATTTTTTGAATACTAACGACCTAATAATACATAATATTGGTAACACCGCTACCTTTGTTCGTAAAATCTAATCGATGAGGTTCAGAATTGGAGGGTCTCCATAGAGCAATCCTTCACAGACCATTGCTACATTAGGTTGATAATAGCACGGCCAGCGCCGAATCCGATAAGCTTCCGGAATAAGTTAAAGACCAACTGGCCAAAACTCGGAAGACTACTCAAAGGAAGATTTGGGCAAGATAATTTAGCTTGTCCAAGCATAGAAGACATTGACGACAATGTCAACAGGATTACAATTGCACTAGTGGAGTCTTTCGAAGATAGTAGTCCTCTTCGAGAAATGGCATTGGGAAAGAGGTCCGCAGACTTTTTAACAGAACACGTCGTAAAAAAGCGGACGTTTATTTGAATGTGTATTACACACGGCTCAAGGAATGAAATAAGATTATCAGAGCGGCAAAACGTGCCTCCTGGAAGCTTTTCGGCGAACAGGTCGATAGCGTTAATGATACCGCCAAGATAAAAAAGTTTCTCACAAAAACCCATGTCGAAACTGAAACTTTAGTAGACGACAAGGCAAAGCTAGGACAACGCAGGACATGTGGAGGCTTTTAATGAAAACTCATTTTCCACAGGAAACGAAGGGACTCACGGAGACACCGGAATCTTGGAATAATAACAGAATTTATGGTGAAGAAATCCTTGAGGAGCTTCAAACCATTTAAGTCACCCGGATCTGATGGGATATTTCCGGCGTTACTACAGAAAGAGGCAAGCCCGACAATGCAAGTTATGCAGCACCAAAGGCCTACAGACTTATAAACCTTACGTCCTTTCTACTCAAAACCATGGAACGTATTGTGGATACCATAGGAGAGTACCCTGCACGAGATTTTGCATAAAATAGAAGACTCATTCGATGCCATTCACATTCAGGGGCGTACCAGATGATGGGCTCTATGTGGAATAGCGAAACGGTCCGAAGGACGGCGAAATCCTATGGGGAGATCGAGATCGTGAGAAGACGAGGCTGTTACTGAATGGAAGTAAGAGGTCAGTATAGCTTTCGGTATCATAACGGTATACATTGGACCTCGAGCTCACTTATGCAAAATCAGTGCGGTAAGTGATAGCATGTGTAGGGCAAGCGGTTAAGATGATGAGACGAACATTTCCTATGTCATTGCCCGGCTTTCGCGGCTAACAGATACAGGCACTTAGGTTGGACACAATACCAGACATGAACCAACTTAGGGGAGTGGCATGGAAAACATTTAAGGATTTTGTAAGTAGCAAGGAATTCCTAACTTAGATTTTCTTTTTCGATGTTACTTTTTAGTATTTAGAGCGCACAACAAGCCGAATACTTGCTGAAGTGTATGTCTACAGTTGCATGGGGCGGATTAATATTCGCACCTTTTTATACCCACCACCGAAGGATGGGGTATATTCATTTTGTCATTCCGTTTGCAACACATCGAAATATCCATTTCCGACCCTATAAAGTATATATATTCTTGATCAGCGTAAAAATCTAAGACGATCTAGACATGTCCGTCCGCCTGTCCGTCTGTCTGTTGAAATCACGCTACAGTCTTAAAAATAGAGATATTGAGCTGAAACTTTGCACAGATTCTTTTTTTTGTATCTTGATATAGCCCCCATATAGACCGATTTAGGGTCTTAGGTCCATAAAAGCCACATTTTTTATCCGATTTAGCTGAAATTTGGGGCAGTGAGTTGTGTTAGGCCCTTCAATATCATTCGTCAATTTGGCCGAGATCGGTTCAGATTTGGCTATAGCTGCCATATAGACCGATCCTCAGATTTAGGGTCTTAGGTCCATAAAAGCCACATTCATTATCCGACTTAGCTGAAATTTTGGACACTTAATTGTCTTAGGTCCTTCGACATCTTTCTTCAATTTGACCCTGATCGGTCCAGATTTGGATATAGCATACCATATAGACAAGATTTCTCGATTTAAGGTTTTGGGCCCATAAAAGGCGCATTTATTGTCCGATGTCGCCGAAATTTGGGACAGTGATTTAAGTTAAGCCCCTTGACATTCTTCTGCAATATCGCACAGAGCGGTCCAGATTTGGAAGGTGCCATATAGACCGGTATCTCGGTTTTCGGTTTTGGGCCCATAAAAGGCGCATTTATTGTCCGATGTCGCCGAAATTTGGGACAGTGAGTTAAGTTAAGCCCCTTGACATTCTTCTTCAATATGGCCCAGATCGGTCCAGATTTGAATATAGCTGCCATGTTGACCGATATCTCGATTTAAAGTCTTGGCCCCATAAAAGGCGCATTTATAATCCGATTTCACTGAAATTTGACACAGTGACTTATGTTAGGCTTTCCGACATCCGTCTCGTATATCGTTCAGATCGGTTTATTTTTAGATATAACTACTACAAAGATCACTATTTTGTTATGCAGAGTTGAACAATTGAATTGTACTTATTAGTATTTGGTCCATATCGGAACATATTTCGATATAACTGCTTTGGGACATAAAGTATGAAATTTTCACCGAATTTTGATGAAAGGTGGTTTACTTATATACCCGATGGGTATCCAAAGATTGGCTCTTAACTGAACTAAACGCTTTTTTATTTATTATACCCTCCACCATAAGATGGGGGGTATACTAATTTCGTCATTCTGTTTGTAACTACTCGAAATATTCGTCTGAGACCCCGTAAAGTATATATATTCTTGATCGTCATGACATTTTATGTCGATATAGCCATGTCCGTCCGTCCGTCCGTCCGTCTGTCTGTCGAAAGCACGCTAACTTCCGAAGGAGTAAAGCTAGCCGCTTGAAATTTTGCACAAATACTTCTTATTAGTGTAGGTCGGTTGGTATTGTAAATGGGCCATATCGGTCCATGTTTTGATATAGCTGTCATATAAACCGATCTTGGGTTTTGACTTCTTGAGCCTCTAGAGGGCGCAATTCTTATCCGATTTGAATGAATTTTGGCACGACGTGTTTTGTTGTAATATCCAACAACTGTGTCAAGTATGGTTCAAATCGGTCCATAACCTGATATAGCTGCCATATAAACCGATCTTGGGTCTTGACTTCTTGAGCCTCTAGAGGGCGCAATTCTTATCCGATTGGAATGAAATTTTGCATGACGTGTTTTGCTATGATATCCAACAACTGTGCCAAGTATGGTTCAAATCGGTTCATAACCTGATATAGCTGCCATATAAACCGATCTTGGGTCTTGACTTCTTGAGCCTTTAGCGTGCGCAATTCTTATTCGATCAAAATGGAATTTTGCACAACGTGTTTCGTTATGATATCCAAACAACTGTGAAAAGTATGGTTCAAATCGGTCCATAACCTTATATAGCTGTCATATAAACCGATCTTGGGTCTTGACTTCTTGAGCCTCTAGAGTGCGCAATTCTTATCCGATTTGAATGAATTTTGGCCCGACGTGTTTTGTTATGATGTCCAACAACTGTGCCAAGTATGGTTTAAATCGGTTCATAACCTGATATAGCTGTCATATAAACCGATCTGGGATCTTGACCTATAGAGGTCGCAATTATTATACGATTTGCCTGAAAAATTGTACGACGGATTCTCTCATGACCGTCAACATACGTTTTTATTACGGTCTGAATCGGTCTATAGCCCGATACAGCTCCCATATAAATCGATCTCTCTATTTTACCTTTTGAGCCCCCAAAGGGCGCAATTCTTATTCGAATTGACTGACATTTTACACAGGTCTCCAACATATAATTTAATTGTGGTCCAAACCGGACCATATCTTGATATCGCTCTAATAGCAAAGCAAATCTTTTCTTATATCCTTTTTTGCCTAAGAAGAGATGCCGTGAAAAGAACTCGACAAATGCGATCCATGGTGGAGGGTATATAAGATTCGGCCCGGCCGAACTTAGCACGCTTTTACTTGTTTTTAAATCATATTAAATTGTCATTGTCTGTGGTAAAAAGCTAATTTGCCAGTCTAAAGTTGCCCAGCAATACGTCGTTTGGTCTTGTCTATCGGTGAGCTACAAATGGTTGCAACCTTATCGTTAAGGTTTGCAACTCCTGCTTTCACCCTGAATGTTATAATTTCGGGGCTATGGCGGCCTACATATTAATTAAATCACATAGTATCCTGTTAGGTCATTATAATTGATCGACAGTTTTGGGGTGAGGTGGTCCGCTAGATATATGAGCAGAATAATGATATCAGATTCGCAGTACACAACCTTATACCTTTAATTTAACCTCATATTGTCATGATTGGTGTATACAGGCGCATGTTGGAGGGCGTCTATATGAGGGTTGTGCTCCACACTGCCACTTGAGAACAAAATTGAATGACGCACTCAACTCAAAAAAATCTATCACTTGATTCCCCATTGTTTTGATAGGTTAAATAACCTATTGGAGGCGATCTTAGGTGGTAAAACACCACCTAGGATCTTGGCCACAAAGTTTAATGTCATATTCGTAATCTGCTCTCAAATGCCCATAATTTGAGTTTCATCAAGCCATGATTAAGTAGTATTCCCATTTAGGGAGCTTATCGGGGATAGGGCGACTATCAATTACTTGGACCTCGTTTTATACCCTCCACCATAAGATGGGGGGTATACTAATTTCGTCATTCTGTTTGTAACTACTCGAAATATTCGTCTGAGACCCCATAAAGTATATATATTCCTGATCGTCGGGACATTTTATGTCGATCTAGCCATGTCCGTCCGCCTGTCCGTCCGTCCGTCCGTCCGTCTGTCTGTCGAAAGCACGCTAACTTCCGAAGGAGTAAAGCTAGCCGCTTGAAATTTTGCACAAATACTTCTTATTAGTGTAGGTCGGTTGGTATTGTAAATGGGCCATATCGGTCTATGTTTTGATATAGCTGCCATATAAACAGATCTTGGGTCTTGACTTCTTGAGCCTTTAGAGTGCGCAATTCTTATCCGATTCGAATGAAATTTTGCATGACGTGTTTTGTTATGATATCCAACAACTGTGCCAAGTATGGTTTAAATCGGTTCATAACCTGATATAGCTGCCATATAAACCGATCTTGGGTCTTGACTTCTTGAGCCTCTAGCGTGCGCAATTCTTATCCGATCAGAATGGAATTTTGCACGACGTGTTTTGTTATGACATCCAACAACTGTGCCAAATATGCTTCAAATCGGCCCATAACCTGATATAGCTGCCATATAAAGCGATCTTGGGTCTTGACTTCTTGAGCCTCTAGAGTGCGCAATTCTTATCCGATTGAAATGAAATTTTGCACGACGTGTTTTCTTATTGCATCCAACAACAGTGCTAAGTATGGTTCAAATCGGTTCATAACCTGATATAGCTACCATATAAACCGATCCTGGGTCGTGACTTCTTGACCCTCTAGAGGGCGGAATTCTTATCCGATTGGAATGGAATTTCGCACGACGTGTTTTGTTATGATACCCAACAACTGTGCCATGTATGGTTCAAATCGGTTCATAACCTGATATAGCTGTCATATAAACAGATCTGGGGATTTGATTTCTTGAGCTTCTAGAGGGTGCAATTCCTATCCGATTTGGCTGAAATTTTGCATGACGTATTTTATTTTTACTTTAAACAACTGTGTCAAATAAGGTTCAAATCGGTTCATAACCTGATATAGCTGCCATATAAACCGATCTGGGATCTTGACTTCTTGACCCCTAGAAGTCGCAATTATTATCCGATATGCCTGAAATTTTTTACGATGGATCATCTCATGACCATCAACAAACGTGTTTATTATGGTCTGAATCGGTCTATAGCCCGATACAGATTCCATATAAATCGTTCTCTCTATTTTACTTCGTGAGCCCCAATGAGCGCAATTCTTATACGAATTGGCTGAAATTTTACACAGGTCTCCAACATATAATTTAATTGTGGTCCGAACCGGACCATATCTTGACATCGTTTTAATAGCAGAGCAACTCTTTTCTTATATCCTTTTTTGCCTAAGAAGAGATGCCGGGAAAAGAACTCGACAAATGCGATCCATGGTGGAGGGTATATAAGATTCGGCCCGGCCGAACTTAGCACGCTTTTACTTGTTTTATGTCATATTCGTAGTCTACTCCCGAATACCTTTCATTTGAGTCCTATATTGATATATACATCTAATATGTCTATTTGGAGCAGTTTTAGGGCTTGGGCTACCCCTTGGATACTTGAACCCAAGTTCTAATACCACATTCGCTTTCTACTCTCCAATATATTTCATTTGATACCCATATTGTCCCTATCGGTCAACTTTTGATTTTAGGTGGCGTTTTTGTGGTAACGGGGGAGGATTCGCCCCCTTCCAACATCAACAAATTACATAGCCTATACCTCCTTCCTGACCATAATCGTAATCTACTCGCGAATACCTTTAATTCGAGCCCCATATTGTCATTATCGTCCAATAAACCAATTTGGGTGGTGTTGGGGTTCGGGCGGCCCCCTAATTATTTGGACTCATTTTTTAATACGGAAATCGTATTCTACTCTTGAATACCTTTCATTTAAGCCCCATATTGTCCCAATCGGTCCATTTTAGTTTTGGGTGGTACTTTTGGGGTAAGTAGGAGGGTCCGCCCCCTTGCGATATAAAAAATTATATTGCCTATTGCTCCTTCCGGATCATATTCGTAATTTACTCCCGAATACCTTTCATGCGATTCCCATTTTGTCTTTATCGACCAATAAACTTATTTAAGTGGGTTTTGAGGTCGGGGCGGCCCCCCAATTACTTGGACACAATTTTTATACCCTCCACCATAAGATGGGGGGTATACTAATTTCGTCATTCTGTTTGTAACTACTCGAAATATTGGTCTGAGACCCCATAAAGTATATATATTCTTGATCGTCGCGACATTCTATGTCGATCTAGACATGTGCGTCCGTCTGTCCGTCTGTCCGTCCGTCCGTCCGTCTGTCCGTCCGTCCGTCCGTCTGTCTGTCGAAAGCACGCTTACTTCCGAAGGAGTAAAGCTATAAACCGATCTTGGGTCTTGACTTCTTGAGCCTCTAGAGTGCGCAATTCCTATCCGATTGGAATGAAATTTTGCACGACGTGTTTTGTTTTAATATCCAACAACTGTGCAAAGAATGGTTCAAATCGGTCCATAACCTGATATAGCTGCCATATAAACCGATCTTGGGTCTTGACTTTTTGATCCTTTACAGTGCGCAGTTCTTATCCGATTGGAATAAAATTTTGAACGTGTTTTGTTATGATATCCAACAACTGTGCCAAAATATGGTTCAAATCGGTCCATAACCTGATATAGCTGCCATATAAACCGATCTTGGGTCTTGACTTCTTGAGCCTCTAGAGTGAGCAAATCTTATCCGATTGAAATTAAATTTTGCACGACGTGTTTTGTTGTGATATCCAACGACTGTGCCAAGTATGGTTCAAATCGGTCCATAACCTGATTTAGCTGCCATATCAACCGATCTTGGGTCTTGACATCTTGAGCCTGTAGAGAGCGCAATTCTTATCCGATTTGAATGCATTTTTGCACGAAGTGTTTTGTTAGGATATCCAACAACTGTGCCAAGTGTGGTTCAAATCGGTAAATAACCTGATATAGCTGTCATATAAACAGATCTGGGGACTTGACTTCTTGAGCTTCTAGAGGGCGCAATTCCTATCCGATTTGGCAGAAAATTTTCATGAATTATTTTATTCTTACTTTCAACAATTGTGTCAAATAAGGTTCAAATCGGTTCATAACCTGATATACCTGCCATATAAACCGATCTGGGATCTTGATATCTTGAGCCTCTAGAGGTCGCAATTATTATCCGATTTGCCTGAAATTTTGTACTACGGATCCTCTCATGACCATCAACTTACGTGTTTATTATGATCTGAAGCGGTCTATAGCCCAATACAGCTCCCATATAAATCGATCTCTCTATTTTCTTGAGCCCCCAAAGGGTGCAATTCTTATTCGAATTGGCTGACATTTTACACAGTTCTCCAAAATGTAATTTAATTGTTGGACCACAATACCATGTCTTGATATCGCTCTAATAACAGAGGAAATCTTTTCTCATATCCTTTTTTGCCTAAGAAGAGATGCCGGGAAAAGAACTCGACAGATGCGATCCATGGTGGAGGGTATATAAGATTCGGCCCGGCCGAACTTAGCACGCTTTTACTTGTTAATATTTGGATTTGTACTCTACTCTTGAATACCTTTCATTTAAGTCCTATATTTTTCCCAATCGGTCCACTTTTATTTTTGTCTGGTACTTTTGGGTTAAGGGGATGGTCTGCCGCCATTGCGATATCAAAAAATTATATAGCCTATTGCTCCTTCCGGACCACTCCCCACAATCTGTGAAAACTTCAAAGAAATCGTTTTAGCCATTTTTGAGTCTGTACGGAACAAAACAAAATTTACAAACCCACAAACAAACAAACAAACAAATATATAAACAAAGAAACAAACAAACATACAATCAAACAAACAAACACAAATTCATTCATTTATATATATATAGATATATATTCTTGATCGTTTTAAAAATCTAAGACGATGTAGCCATGTTGAAATCGCTTTACCAATATTTTGTTCTACAACATTGAGCAATGACTTGTACTTAATAGACCACTCAATGTCCGTGTTGAATTTGGTTCAAATCGGACCATTAAATATTTACCCGAGGTGACAAGTACCCAAAGTTCGGCCGAACTTAACGCCATTTTACTTGTTGATTAAAAGAACTATGCCAATATTTCTGATGAACCCATTGGAACTACGATATCCCTGGTAAAAGAAGTTACATAGACTTCTACACGGATGGTTTCGAACTAGACGGGCAGGTGGGCTTTGGAGTATAATCTGAAAAACTAGAACTGGTCATATCGAGAAGGTTACCCGACAACTGCAGGGCGTATCAAGCGGAGATCTTTGCAATCAAAGAAGTGGTGCAATGCCTACGATATAATGTCATAACGACAACTGGCATAAATATATTCTCAGACAGCCAGGCAGCCATTAAATCCCTGGAGAACATATTTCTAAAATCAAAGACCGCCCTCGAGTATCGCAGATCTCTTAACAAGATGGCTGAACAGTTCAATATTCACATGGGTGCCGGACCACAGAGATATTTCAGGGAATTGTAAAGCGGACGAGCTTGCGAGACTAGGAACTTCCTTACGCCCGAAGGACAACGAATGATGTTGGCCTAATCTAGACTTGAAGAGATCTATCGCTTTGCTGTCACTGGCAAGAACAGATGTCTCAGTCATTGTGTCAGTCATAACAGGTCACTGCCAGTAACGACTTTTGCAGAAGCTATGGGGGTGTCGAGGAAGAAAAGAACAATCTGCTGTGTATGTGTTCCGCATTGACAGTCAGAAGAAGTTCCACTTTAGGTTCCCATTTCTTTGACAACTTAGCGGATGTGAACATTCGCAAGTTGTTGGGCTTTTTAAAGCGATCTGGATGGTTCACCGTAGAAACTTGGAGGCACCTTTCTTCTCCTGCACCTGTGGTATCACAATAGACCAAAAGTCTAAGTGAGTATAATGGCATGCTGTCACTTTAATCTAACCTAAAGGCACAGCTTGTCCAGATTTGGATATATCTGCCATATATACCGATCTCCCGATTTAAATTCTTGAGAATTTAAATTCTGAAATTTGGGACAGTGACTGATAACATGGCCCACATCGGTCTATATTTGGATATGGCTATCATACAGACCGGTTTCCCTATTTAAGGTCTTGGAACTGTAAAATTCACAGTTATTCTGATCGGTCCATATATGGATAAAGCTGCCACATTCATATACCGATCTCCAGATTTGAGTTCTTAGGCCCATAACCAATGGATTTGGTACAATAAGTTGTTTAAGACCCTTTTAGAGCCTTTCTGAATATAGTGGAGTTCGGACTACATTTACATGTTGCTGCTATGGGTTCATAAATTGAGCATTTTTCACCGCATTATGACGGAAGGTGGTTAATATATAAATTTAAGGTGATGAGTGTCCCGGCCAAACTTAATGCTTTCGTACTTGTTAGACGTCTTTTCGTTCAAATACCCATTTTTCGATAAACGTTCTTCCTGAAGTCAATTACAAAAGAAAATTGACAAGAATCAACTATAGTTGCTTAGAAAACAGTTGTCTACCCAGCACGCTTTGTAGTTAAATGCCAATGAAAATTAATTTGTCCTCAAACTTTACTTGATACAGTTTGATGACAAGAGGAAAACGTTTTCTTGGTTCTGTTTATAGCCCTCGCAAGTAATGGAACATATAAAAGTATTGGTGTGTAACAACACACATTGGGAATTGGAGTTACATATTCTCAAAAATATCTCTGGCTAGATATATGCCCTATGGGATAAAATAAATTAAAAATAGGTTGAGTTAAAAGAGGAACGTAGTAAAAAACTGGGTCATTAAAGACAATCAATCTTGTTTTTAATAAAAGGAACTGCTTACCCTAGTGTATATGCGAGTTTTGCTGGAAATGTGTATGTATTTAATATTGAAAATATATACATATATACACACACACACATGTATCTATTTAGATAAAAAATAAACTAAAACGCTGGACGTTCCCCTATATCATATCTGTCTTCATGGTTTTTGCCAAAGGGCATGTGTGTGTACACCAATACCAGCATTCTTATACAGGGTTGAAAATTATTGGAAAGCAGGTTATCCTAAAGGCCTTTTCCATACTCACCACCATAGGAGTACGAATTATCGATTTGCAGCCTCATAAAGTATGGTATAAATCGATGGCTTAATAGACGAACGGGCCTAACTCATTTTTTTCTAAAATGTTGTTTTTTGTCGGATACAATTGCAAATAACAGAGTTATAACACAAACATCGATTTAGGCCCTTTTTATGTTAAGCCATCGATGTATTCTCTGGAAATCACGATAGCGTTCCAACGAACAAAGATATGCACTTTTTGCACAAATACATCGTATCAAAGTAAGTCTTTGGGCCAAATCGGTTCATATTTGGACAAAGCTCCCATATGCAATGGTCCTTCGATTTGATTTCTAGAGCCCCTTGAAATCGCAATTGTTATCCGATTTTGATGAAATTTAAACAAAGTGTTCTTTACAACTTCCTTATAAACCGATCTCCAGATTAGACATATAGATTTCCTGAAATCCGTAATTGTCCGATTTGGTTGAAATTTTGCCTAATTTACAGAAATATGGTGCATAAAGTATACGTATGCCCTTCAACTATGTTCCCAAAACTCGGCCTGGTCGAATTTAGCACATTTTTACTGGTTAAATATGTTGATGGCAATTGCCTCCCATGGTTATGTTAGGTTTAATTGTGAGTCTGCTATCAGACTTTCTTAGGTATTTTCGTCCATTACCCTGAACTGATTACCTTGAAATTTTCACAGATTGTGTAGGTTGGTCTGGAAGGAAACATAGGCTTTATAATTTTTTGATATCGGGAGGGAGGCGGACCCTCCCCCTTACCACAAAAGTACTACCAAATATTAAAGTGGACCGATCGGGACAATATGGGATTCAAATGAATGTTGGGTCCAAGTACCAGGGGGCCGCCCCAGCCCCAAAACCCCTTAAAATAAGTTTATTTGACAATCATGACAATATGGGACTCGAATGAAAGGTATTCGGGAGTAGATTACGAAAATGGTAAGGAAAGAGGAAATGAATTTTTAGTTTGTTGATCAACGGGATCAACAAACCACTTTAAATCAAAAGTGGACCCATCGGGACAATATAGGTATCAATTGAAAGGTATTGGAGAGTGGAATACGAATATGGTATTAAAATTTGAGTCTAAGAACCCGGGCCGCCCCAACCCCAAAACTCCCCCAAACAGCCATATTGGACGTTAATTTCAATATGAAAGGTATTCGGGAGTAGATTTCGAATCTGGCATACAAAATCAGATCGAAGTATGGGGGGTCACGCCACCCTTCAAAAGCGGCGTTAGACCCATTATGACTTTATGATACTTGGCTGAACCGATTTTCTTAAAATTTTCATAGATTGTGTTCGTTTGTTTGGAAGGAAATATAGGCTATATAATTCTTAGATATTGAGGGGGACCCTCCCCCTTAACCCAAAAACGCCACCCATATCCGAAAGTGATACGATCGGCACAGTAAGGGTATCAAATGAGAGATATTGGAGAACAGAAAACGAATATGGTATTAACATTTGGGTCTAAATAACCAGGGCCTCCCTGGAATGGTTGTTAGCGAGTTCGTGTGCAAAAAACAATTTCAAGGCCCTAGGTGGTCCGGGCGCTTGTTGGCAGGCCCCTAAATTTTTTGGGGCTGCAAAATCTTCACTTGTGGTCCGATTTTAAAAATAGTTTTTTTTTTTTGCTGGATATATGGGGTATACAATATCGCCAGTGGTTTTGGAGATATCCAACTTTTGCAATTTACGAAGTCATTTGTGGTTCGATTTAAATTTTTATGCACGATTTGAATTTGTGTTTTACAATACAATAACTTTGTCACAGCAACAGTCCTCATCTGATTATTTAGTTAAAAGTTATACAGTTTGGAAGTCCAAAAATGTGGAAAAAGTCTACTTTTTGCATTTTTTGGTAAAAAGGATTTTCCTTGATTAGTCTTTATTGAGAAATTTGCTTAAATACCTTAATTATTTCTGTTTTTTGTGAAGGAGATATATAGTGGATGATTTTTAAGACAAATTGGAATAAGATATGTCGACTTAAGAGGCGGCTATATATACCTCAAAACCGAAAATTTTTTATAAAAAAAATTGGAAAAACCAATCGCGTACAAAGTTTCCTAAGCCCAGGTCCATCAATTGGGCACATGTATTTATACCCTCCACCATAAGATGGGGGATATACTAATTTCGTCATTCTGTTTGTAACTACTCGAAATATTCGTCTGAGACCCCATAAAGTATATATATTCTTGATCGTCGCGACATTTAATGTCGATCTAGCCATGTCCGTCCGTCTGTCTGTCGAAAGCACGCTAACTTCCGAAGGAGTAAAGCTAGCCGCTTGAAATTTTGCACAAATACTTCTTATTAGTGTAGGTCGGTTGGTATTGTAAATGGGCCATATCGGTCCACGTTTTGATATAGCTGCCATATAAACCAATCTTGGGTCTTGACTTCTTGAGCCTCTAGAGTTCGCAATTATTATCTGATTGGAATGAAATTTTCCACGGCGTGTTTTTTACGATATCCAACAACTTTGCCAGGTATGGTTTATATCGGTCCCTAACCTGATATAGCTGTCATATAAACCGATCTTGGGTCTTGACTTCTTGAGCCTCTAGCGTGCGCAATTCTTATCCCATTAGAATAAAACTTTGCACGACGTGTTTTGGTATGACATCCAACAACTGTGCAAAGTGTGGTTCAAATCGGTCCATAACCTGATATAGCTGCCATATACACCAATCTAGGGTCTTAACTTCTTCAGCCTCTAGAGTGCGCAATTCCTATCCGATTGGAATGAAATTTTGCACGACGTGTTTTGTTATTATATCCAACAACTGTGCCAAGTATGGTTCAAATTGGTCCATAACCTGATATAGCTGCCATATAAACCGATCTGGGATCTTGACTTCTTGAGGTCGCAATTATTATCCAATTTGCATGAAATTTTGTGCGACGGATCCTCTCATGACCAGCAACATACGTGTTTAATATGGTCTGAATCAGTCTATAGCCCGATACAGCTCCCATATAAATCGATCTATCTATTTTACTTCTTGAGCCCCCAAAGGGCGCAATTCTTATTCGAATTGGCTGACATTTTACACAGGTCTCCAACATATAATTTAACTGTGGTCCAAACCGGACCATGTCTTGATATCGCTCCAATAGCAAAGCAAATCTTTTCTTATATCCTTTTTTGCCTAAGAAGAGATACCGGGAAAAGAACTCGACAAATGCGATCCATGGTGGAGGGTATATAAGATTCGGCCCTGCCGAACTTAGCACGCTTTTACTTGTTTTTTTTTTTCATATGTTCTTTAAACCTATGCAAAAAATATTTTCACCTCCACAGTAAATTTACTAAAAAAAGCCGATTTGGAAACCATCTTTGCCCGAAAGGGGTATTTTGGGGATTTCGCAATTTCATAAGAAAATCCATCTAATATAATCTTGGATGAAAATTGTGACCTATACTTTGTTCATAAATTAATATGGGCAGACAGACGGACATAGCTAAATCGAATCAGAAAGTGATTCAGAAAGAGATTCTTTTCAATGGCTCTGGCTCTCTTCCTTATGGGTGTTACAAACAAGTTATATTACCCTGTATATACAGTTATAATACCCTGTACCACAGTAGTGGTGTAGGTAACGAGCGATTAACATATGGGAGACGAATCTTAAGCAGGACCTTTAAATATGAACAGTCATAAGAAATTTATATATGCCAAATTTCGTAAGGATCAGTTAAACAATTACCACATTATTGCAACATTACTCAAAATCGGGCGAACATGCAAATATATGGGAGCTACTCATTTCGACCAAATTCCATATACATAGTAGAAGTAGAAGACGAAGACATAGTGCAAAATTTTGAGAAGATTGGTTGTGAATTTATCGCCCTTCCACCTAGATGCGGAAGGGCTGCATCCAAGTTAAGGGCGTGGGCGACGAATGCGTATGCAACACTGTGGAACAGCGAAACGATCGGTAGGGGTGCGGACCCTCCCCCTTACCCTAATTTTCAGAAACGCCATATCTCGGAGATGGGTGGTGCGATTTAACCGAAATTTTGAGTGCCCTCATATAGAACCCTAAAAATAAAAATTTGGTATCCAAATTTCGGATGGGGTACCTAGTGGGGCTGCCCCACCCTAAAACTTACCAAACATATATTTTGACCAATCACGACAATATGGGACTCAAATGAAAGGTATTTACGATAAGAAAACGTATCTGATATCCAATTGTCGGACCAAGTGCTAGGGGGACCACCCCAAGCCCCAAAACACCCCTAAATATGTCCTATTTACCGACCATGGCAATATGGGACTCAAATGATAGGTATTTGCGAGTAGAATACGAATCTGATATCCAAATGTGGGACCACGTTCTGGGGGTCCACCCCTTAACCAAAACATTCCCCAAACAGGACTTATTTACTGACCATGGGAATATGGGGCTTCAATACAAGGTATTTGAATGTAGAATACGAATCTGATATCCAAATATGGGACCAAGTGTTTGGGGGGCCGCCTCCCACCAAAAGCATGCCCCAAAGGGGGGAAATTTACGACCATAGCCATATGGGGCTTTCGGAGTAAAGCACGAATTTGATATCAATATTCGGGAAAAGTGTCTATGGGGCCACGCCACCCCCACAATACCACCCTAGTATTTTCTGACTATTGCAAATGAGGCTCAAATAAGAGGGCTTTTAAGGAGAAACACGAATCCGATATATATTTTCAAGGCCAACTCACTGAGAGTCCTAGCCCCCCCCCCCCCCCCCGCCCCTCCCCCCACCAAGCCAGGCAAGTTTGCCGACAATGGAAATATGGGGCCCAAATTAAAGGTATGTGGGAGTAGACCACGTATCTGATATCAACATTAGGGGCCAACTGTCTAGCGAACGTCCCACCACCATAACATTTTGTGGGTCTTGAAGAGAGTGGAACTAAATATTAATAGTTTTTAGGGCCAATACCCCAAACCGGACATATTTGATGACTTTTGCAATAAGGAGTTCAAAATGAGATTAGAAAACGAATTTTATATCCAATTTTGAGGGTAATGGCAACATGGGGTTCTAATAAATGATATATAGATATATGAGAATAGAGCACGTTGCTGATATATATTCCGGGCTTAGTGTTTGGGGGACCACCCCAATCCCCAAAACACCCCTACATCGGTCATATTTACCGACCATGTCAATGTGGAGCTTAAATGAAAAGTATCGGGGGGTAGAGCAAGAATTGATACCAATTTTCTGGTGGTCAACACCTTTCCAAAATACCCCACAAGCAGCAATTTTTTAGTGACCATCGCAAAATGGGGCTTAAATAAAGGTATTTGGGAGTAGAATAAGAATTTGATATCTAAATGTAGGACCCTTACCCAAAACACCTCCAAATTTTTTTTTTCGACCATGCCAATATGTGGCTCAAATGAAAGGTGTTTGAGATTAGAGAACGAATTTGATAACCTATTTTGGGACCATGTGTTTGGAGGACGTCTCATCCTGTAAACTCCTCTTAAGCCAATGGCAATTTGGGGCTTAAATAAATGGTATTTGAGAGAGAAGAGCACGATGCTGATATTTTTTCAGGGCCAAGTATCTGGGAGACCACCTCTCCCCCGAAAACAACACTAAATCAGACATCATGAGAATATCGGGCTGAAATGAAGTATTTCAAGAATGGAGTCACCTTACATCCAAACTTAAATTCGTAGACCAATTAAGATCATGTGGGATTCAGATAAAGGCAATTATATTTTTAAACTGTTAGTCAAATTAGCATGGTATATCACTAAAAGATCTTTAATTGTCGAAAATAAACATTCCAATGAGACTTTTGTTCAAATATAATCTAAAAGAAGGCGCAGCGGAGCGTGCCCGGGTCAGCTAGTAAATAAATAAATTCAATAGAGTTTATGGGGAATACCAAAATTAACGATTGATGAAACTTACCACAACTACTTTGGAATTAACCTTCAACTTGTTTAACAAGACAAGACACAATCTGATCGTTGCGATACAGACAGAGAAACTAAAACCTAACCAGTTTGTCTTTGATGGAAAAAAAAAATTTTAACGGTATATTTTTAATTTTTATACTCACCCACGAAGGATGGGAGTATATTAAATTCTGATTCGGTTTACAACACATCGAAATATCTATTTCCGAACCTATAAATTATGTATATTCATGATCGTCGTAGAAATCACGCTACAGTCTTTAAAAATAGAGATATTGAGCTGAAACTTTGCACAGATTGTTTTTTTGTCTATATTCAGATTAAGTTCGAAGATGGGCAATTTCGGACTATATATTGATATAGACCCATATAGACTGATCCGCCGATTTAAGGTCTTGAGCGATTAAGCCACATTTATTATCAAATTTTATTGAAATTTGGGACAGTGATTTGTGATATGCCCTTCGACATCCTTCTTCAATACGGCTCAGATCGGTCCAGATTTAGATATGACTGCCATATTGACCGAACAAGGATGATCGAGAGACCGTTTCACATAGGAATATCAGGTTATAAAATGATTTAGGCGGTATTTGGCACAAAATTTCAGCCGAATCGGACAAAATTGCGGCTTGTAAGGGATCAAGTTTTTCGTCCTTTATCGTTTATAATGGAGACTCTTGAGAGGTTAATAGAAATATATCGGAGGGCAAATATCCCGGGAGATCGCCTGTCGCGGCAGCAGCATGTATATAGTAAAGGTAAATCCACTGAAACAGTCCTTCACGACTTAGTCGGCTGCATAGAGCGTTCTCTTGCTGTCAATGAATATACAATAGTAGCATGGTCGATCATGAATGAGTTGGTAGAAACTCCAACAGCATCAACTCTACCGTAAGAAAGTTTATTAATAATTTACTAACTAAAAGATGCATTACGGCAGGCTTGAGATCTGTGGATCTAAAAAGATGGGTCAGCAGAGGAACACCTCAAAGAGGCGTACTGTCTCCTCTACTTTGGAATTAAGCCATTAACATTATATTATTGTCTCTGGAAGGAAAAATTCTAAAAGTGGTCGCGTATCAGTTTGAGCACAGCATCAATGGTTTTCGGAGTGAATTACGACCTCGGTTGAATTCACCTTACCATCTATGGACACTGGTCCTTGATGGAACTTCATCGTCAAAAATTTAATAAACGAATTGAATGCACTGTTTATTAGTTAATCCACGTCGAAAGTTGTAAAAAATAATCACACGAAAATGTTCAGGATTTAATTCCATTTATTGGGCGAAATGAATCTTTTAAGCTACTGTAAACAACACAAATAGCGATGGTATGTCAAAACGTTCTGAGTCGGCCTCCTTCTGCAGTAAAGCCGGAAATATATTATACCCACCACAGTAGGATAGTGGGTTTATTCATTTAGTCATTCCGTTTGCAACACATCGAAATATCAATTTCCGACTCTTCAAAGTATATATATTTCGGATCGTCGTAAAATTCTAAGACTATATAAAGATGTCCGTGTATCTGCCCGTCTATCGTCTGTCAGTCCGTCTGTTGTAATCACTCTACAGCTTTCTAAAATTGAGATATTGAGCTGAGATACGTCTTTTTGATGCACTCTGGTTAAGTTGAACTTGCCAAATCGGACCATATTTGGATAAAGCTGCTATATAGACCGATCACCCGATAAAGGGTCTAATGCCCATAAATGCTTTAATTTTTATCCGATTTCGCTGAAATTTGAAACAGTGAGTAGCTTAAAGCTTCCCCACATCGGACTCAAATATGGTTCAGATCGGACTATATTTAGAAATAGCTGCCATATATACCGATCTGCCGATAAAGGGTCCGAAGCCCATAAAAGCTTTATTTATTATCCGATTTCGTTGAAATTTGAAACATAGGGTTAATTTAAGCCGACGTCTGACCTAAATATGGTTCCGATCGGACTATATCTAGATATAGCTGCCATAAAGACCGATCTGCCGATAAACGGTTTGGAGCCCATAAAAGCTTTATTTATTACCCGATTTCGCTGAAATTTAAAACAGTGAGTTGCTTTGAGCCTCCCGATATCCGAGCTTAGTATAGTTCCGATCGGACTATATTTAGATTTAACTGCCATATAGACTGATCAGCCGATTAAGGATCTGAAACCCATAACAGTTTAATTTTTTATCCCTTTTCGCTGAAATTTGAAAGTGTGTAGTTTTAGGTCTCTCGACATCCGTCCCAAATATAGCTTGGATCGGACAGTATTTGGATATAGCTGCCGACCGATCTCCTGATAAAGAGTATGAAGCCCATAAAAGATTCATTTTTTATCCGAGATCGCTGAAATTTGAAACAGTAAGTAGTTTTAGTCTACCCGATATCTGACCTAAATATGTTAAAGACTTTATTTAGATATAGCTGTCATATGGACCGATATGAGTCTGAAGCTCATAAAAGTCTTATTTATTACCCGATTTATTTGAAATTTGAAATAGAAACTAATTAGACCACTGAATGTCCGTGCCGAGTTTCTGTGCATAAGTTACCCAATTTTCACCGGATTGTGACGAAAGGGGGTTTACGTATATACCCGAGGAGGTGGGTATCAAAGAACGGCCCGGCCGAACTTAATGCCTTTTTACTTTTTTTACTCTCGATTGTTTTTGTTATGTTTACTTTTCAACTACCACTAGCTTTTTATACCCTCGACCATAGGAGGGGATAAACTAATTTCGTCCTTCTGTGTGTAACTCCTCGAAATCTTCGTCTAAGACCCCATGAAGTATATACAATAGATTTATTATCCGATTTGGCAGAAATTTTCTACACCATGACCATGACCTTCAGCATACGTGTAAAATATGGTCTGAATCGACCTATAGCTTGATAAAGGTTCAATATTAACCGATCTCCCTATTTTACTTCTTAAGCCTTTAAAGAGAGCAATTCTTATTCGAATACATTCAATTCAATTATGGTCCGAATCAGACCATAATTGTTTGAAATGGCGTAGATTCTCACCAATGTCGCCAGCATAAGGAGGGGATGCCCGCAATGGATGCACCTACATACTAACCTCTGCGCTACGGTGGCCTTCGCCTTAGGCAAAAAAAAAAAAAACTCGAAAATAATGAAATATTTGTTGATTCTAAACCAACTGTGATAAAGAATATGCAAAAACTTCGTGTTGTCTTTGCCAGGATTTCTACTCCACAAGATTCGGTCGATATTTACCATGGGATCAATTATGTCGTTCTTCTTTTATTGATGGCATACATATGATTGTAGTTCCTAACACTTATCTAATCTACAAATTTTAAATTTATCATGTGACGCTGGATAAATGCTCTTTGGGGATCAGAGAAGTGATGCAATAATTTTAGCCTTTATGATATTTTTCAGACTTCCTCTCAGTTAAATATGCCACATTTATGTTTGAAGGAAGACAGAACATTTTACATCAAAGATGAGGGTTGCAATGGTCAACATACATATGTATATTTCGAAGAAATCATTGGATTTATAAGGCCTCGGTAAGGAAACCCTCACATATTACGCACTTGATATACATATGTGTGACCATTGGACAAACACATTAACTCATGCTTGTGCAGACTTCAGTGTGATTTTGACTATGTTTGTAAATTTGTCCATAAAATGATATTGGAGGCAATTCAATTCATGGAACTACAAATTACATCGTCGTTACTTTAATCTTCATCACCATTATCAGCATCAGAATCAACGTAGAGGCAATTTAAGGGTGTTATAGAACAAAACATTGATGCAGTAATGCCAGTGGTGCCAGATAAATAAGGTCAAGTGCTCCCAGTTGTTCAAGCTTATAAGCTCTAAACGATTTTCAAATGACCTTGAAAATTGTGTCATTTAAGGAGTGTGAAGTGGATGTATAGCAATTTCTTATGTAATCGTTTGGACTAGCTGTTGACTAATCAATGACTTATTGAAGGCAGGTTACTAAGGTTAAAAATTAAAAATTTGCCCACGAACATCACTATAAGGACTATCAGGGATTCTTCTCTCATATCAGTGGTGATACCATGATTGTCATTGACGAAACCAATAGATGGATGGCATGCGACTTTGACTGTTGCATTTCAGTTTTGGAGTGTCAACTTTGATCTTCTGCGATCGACTTCATCCGGTATTAGTTGTATTTCTGATTGCGACACGGATGTGCGAATTTCGTCCTTTTATAAGGTGCTAAATGATGCTTTCGGGATGTCAGTTCCCACTGCGAGGCCTAGCTCTGAAAAGGTACCGACATGGTCTTTTCCGTTTCTGAGACGTTTGTGCAATGTAAAAAGTAGACTTGTTAAGAAATTTAGGAGATTTAACTCCACATTCAGTTACTCGAGAGCGAGGGCTCAGTACAATACTGAGAACATGAGATGTTATGCAGATTATCTTGTCAGGGTGAAGAATAGTTTTAACAATAATCCCAGAAGCTTTTATAAGTTTGTTAATTCTAAGAAGTTCGGTAGTTCCCTAGTTGTATGAGTGAGACATGCGATGTGTTTGCAGACTTTTTCGAATGCAGCTATACTAATTTGTGTTCCAATTCCAGTTATGCCTATGACGTTAATAGGTTGAATAATTTCAAACAGATTATTTGTGCTGAGGATGAGGTGCTAAATGATTCAAAGTCAATGAATACTCCAGGACCGGTTGGTGGAGGGGAGAATGACTATGTGACTTAAAGTGATGGGAGCATGGATAGAGGAAAGTCTCGAGATCGGTCTATATAGCGGTTACATATAACTTAATTCCGATTTTTTGAGATCAGAAGGTAAGGTTTAAATACAAAGAATACGAAATCATCAAAAATTGTTAGGAAAATGTTTTCATATCCAAGATATTTGCAAAATTATGAATACCCAGCTTTTGGGTATATATGGGTAAATACCCGGTTATTTACCTAATTTAACGGGTAAAAACTTTTTGGGTATTAGATATGTCATTGTCCGGCTTTCGCGTCTATCAGATGCCGGCACTTAGGTAGGGACACAATACCAGACATGAACCAACTTACGAGCCTGATATGGAGAATAATTAAGAATTTTGTAAGTACCAGGGAATTCTTAACTTATATTTTCTTTTTTGAGGTTACTTTTTAGTTTTTAAAGCGTACAACATCCCGATTACTGGCTTATATGCATGTCTATAGTGGCATGGGGCGGATTAGTATCTGCACACTGTTTTCAACCTAACCTAACCTACTCCATCGAAAGTAAGCGTACTTTCGACAGACGGGCAGACATGGTTAGATCGACTTAAACTGTCAAGACGATCAAAAATGTATATTTTTTATAGCTCGCAGATCAATATTTCGAGGTGTTACAAATGGAATGCCGAAATTAGTATACCCCCTTCCAGTGTTACCGTTATGCGACTATAGTCGGAAATTCCAAATCCTTTTCCAGGCGACTGAATTTTATGCGACTTCTTTTAATTTACCCTAATTTACGACGTCTTGCTAAATTGCACGACTTTTTGAAAAATTTTACAACTTTTTGTACAATTTATGAGTAGAACTTTAATTTTACCAGGCAACAAAGCACAGTGTTGCAAAATCGAAAAACCTTGCAATTAATTCATTCACTAATAGCATAGTCAATGTTGAGGTGTTTCAAATAAGAATGCAAACATTTGGGGACATCAGGATCCTAAAAATCCTACAATTAACTTGATATTGTCTGGATTAATCCTAACGGTTTTTTTTTTCTTTTAGAAAATTTAAGTCGAATTGAAATTTGATATTGAGGAATTTGTATTTTTATACCCTACACCACTACTGTGATACAGGGTATTATAACTAAGTGCATTTGATAGAGAGATATACTCATTGATAAGTATACCGATCAGGGTATTATAACTAAGTGCATTTGGAAGAGAGATATACTCATTGATAAGTATACCGATCGACTCAGAATCACTTTCTGATTCGATTTAGTTATGTCCGTCTATCTGTCTGTCCATGTTAATCTGGTACAAAGTACAGGTCGAAGTTTTCATCCGATGGTTTTAAAACTTGGAAAAACATGCCCGTTTTTCGACCTAGAGACGAAGCTTAATGAAATTGGAAAAAGTCGGTTCAGATTTAGATATAGCTGTCATATATGTATATCACACGATTTTCACTCCAAGATCCACTGCAAGCGCATTTATTGACCAATCACAGAATTTAGCACAACGCTTTCCTCGACGACTGCCATAATATCTGAGAAGTTTGCTAGAAATCGGTTCAGATTTAAATATAAATGTTGTCATTTGTCAACAGTAGTTGCTATTACAGTTTGAACATATTTGCTCGAAATTTGATAGGGATTGTTTGATAACCCATCTGAAAACATCCATACATACATATACTATTTTCGTAGCATGGTATTTCACTAAAGGCTCTTTAGTTGTCGAAAATACATATTCCAAAGATAATTTTGTTCCATACAAAGTCAGAGAAAGCGCAGCGGAGCGGGCCTGGTTCATCTAGTTATTCATACAATTAAGAATAATTTCAACATATGCCTTCTTTACCAAACACTTGCGGTGATACAAAAACAAATAAGAGCGTGCTAAGTTTGGACGGGCCGGATCTTATATACCCTCCACCATAGATCGCATTTGTCGAGTTCTTTGCTCGGTATGTCTTTTCTGACAAACAAAAAATAATGAATAAGAACTGTTGTGCTATTGGAGCTATATCAAATTATAGTCCGATTCAAACCATAAAATAATTGAATGCTGAATATTGTTACAAATTATTGTATAATATTTCAGTCCATTCGAATAAGAAACTTGGGAACCCACCACCATGGATTCTGTTAAAATATGGGAACTGCATCTTGTTATGGACCGAAAATAAAAATCGCGCCTTGTAAGGGCTCAAGAAATCAGATCGGGAGATCGGTTAATATGGGACCTATATCATGTTCTTGACCGATTTGGACCGTACTTGGCACAATTGATGGAGGTCATAACAATGTAGGCAAAATTTCTGCCATATCAAATAAAAATTGCGGCTTGCATGGCCTCAAGAAGTCAAATCGAGAGATCGGAGTTATATCCTAATCTGAACCGATATGACCCATTTGGAATCATCAGTGACCTACATCAATATTAAGTAGATGTGCAAAATTTCAAGTGGCTAACTTTTCGCGTTCGACCGCTATCGTGATTTCGACAGACGGACGGACGGACATGGCTAGTTCGATCGCTATCGTGATTTTCACAGACGGACGGGCGGACATATATATGTACTTTATGGGCTCCAAGATCAATATTTCGAGGTGTTACAAACGGAATGAAGTTTTTCATAAGTCAATACAGTATATAACGGATATAGGCACATAAAGCACATGTATAAGAAAAAATGTTTTAAAGGGAATTTTTCAAAACACCATGTATTGTAATGATGTGATAATTTGATATAAGAAAGAACTCTTGCAAGAAACAAACGTATACAAGAAATAATTTTAAAGCACCGAAATTAAAAATAGTTCTATATAGGAAAAAACGCATATAAGAAAAAAGTTGGAAGTTTTTGGACTTTCCGTTGTACTAAACCATATTAATTCGGTAAAATTTCGGTCTTTATTATTTCTGTGCGAAGATTCAAATTGATCCTTCATTCTACTGACCTAGTGATGGACAGCTTTGTGGGGGAGTTTACGAGTTCAAATGCATCACTCATGATGAAGTTTTGCGCAGAATAAATCGAATGACATTGGTTCTGAAAGCACAGATCCGAAATTTGTGCGGATACTTTTCCGTGCCTGTTGCCACTATTTCCTACTTCTTTAACACGATCCTACGATTCTACTTTACCTACTTCTTTAACACGTCTATCCACTTCTAAGAATCATGCCAAGATAATTCCTGTTCCCTAATCGAATATGGAATATAGGCCATTAGTGTTTGAAAAAATAATACATAAACTAATTTCGGAGTATCTCGATCGCGAATCGTTATTAATAACTGTGCAGTCTGGTTTCCGTGCTGCCCACATTTGTACTAGCGTAGAAGCGTCCGATTCAATTCGGATTGATATTGATGCCGACATAGCTTGTTTCCTAGTCCTACTAGACTGTTCTAAAACATTTGACACAGTTATTCACAACAACTTCTGTTTTGTACTTCGTTGTTTTTTCAAGATGCCAAATCGTCTACAAGACTTATAGAGTCGTACTTACGTAATCGATCCCAATCGGTTTATGCTTCAGACAAGGAATCGGAACCATTGACAGTGGGTATGCAGATAACGTGCAGACTTACCTAAGCAGCTCACTACAGGACTTTAGTTGGAGTGTGGGTAAACTTAATAAAGACCTCCAACGTGTTATTCATTGGGCCAACACAAATGGTTTGTTTTTGTTCATAAGAATAACAAGTAAAAGCGTGCTAAGTTCGGCCGGGCCGAATCTTATATACCCTCCACCATGGATCGCATTTGTCGAGTTCTTTTCCCGGCATCTCTTCTTAGGCAAAAAAGGATATAAGAAAAGAGTTGCTCTACTATTAAAACGATGTCAAGATATGGTCCGGTTCGGACCACAATTAAATTATATGTTGGAGACCTGTGTAAAATTTCAGCCAATTCGTATAAGAATTGCGCTCATTGGGGCTCACGAAGTAAAATAGAGAGAACGATTTATATGGAATCGGTATCGGGCTATAGACCGATTCAGACCATAATAAACACGTTTGTTGATGGTCATGAGATGATCCATCGTACAAAATTTCAGGCATATCGGATAATAATTGCGACCTCTAGGGGTCAAGAAGTCAAGATCCCAGATCGGTTTATATGACAGCTATATCAGGTTATGAACCGATTTGAACCATACTTGGCACAGTTGTTGGGTATCATAACAAAACACGTCGTGCGAAATTCCATTCCAATCGGATAAGAATTCCGCCCTCTAGAGGGTCAAGAAGTCAAGACCCAAGATCGGTTTATATGGTAGCTATATCAAGTTATGAACCGATTTGAACCATACTTGGCACTGTTGTTGGATGCAATAAGAAAACACGTCGTGCAAAATTTCATTTCAATCGGATAAGAATTGCGCACTCTAAAGGCTCAAGAAGTCAAGACCCAAGATCGGTTTATATGGCAGCTATATCAAAACATGGACCGATATGGCCCATTTACAATACCAACCGACCTACACTAATAAGAAGTATTTGTGCAAAATTTCAAGCGGCTAGCTTTACTCCTTCGGAAGTTAGCGTGCTTTCGACAGACAGACGGACGGACGGACGGACGGACAGACGGACGGACATGGCTAGATCGACATAAAATGTCACGACGATCAGGAATATATATACCTTATGGGGTCTCAGACGAATATTTCGAGTAGTTACAAACAGAATGACGAAATTAGTATACCCCCCATCTTATGGTGGAGGGTATAAAAAATTCTCCTTAACGAATATTGACATTGTTGTTAATCGGGAGAAGATCGAACTAGTTTCAAGCGGTTATTAACTCATTGTTAAGTTATAAAACTAAAGGGTGATTTTTTTGAGGTTAGGATTTTCGTGCATTAGTATTTGACAGATCACGTGGGATTTCAGACATGGTGTCAAAGAGAAAGATGCTCAGTATGATTTGACATTTCATCATGAATAGACTTACTAACGAGCAACGCTTGCAAATCATTGAATTTTATTACCAAAATCAGTGTTCGGTTCGAAATGTGTTCAAATTTTGACAAATTTTGTTCAGCGATGAGGCTCATTTCTGGTTGAATGGCTACGTAAATAAGCAAAATTGCCGCATTTGGAGTGAAGAGCAACCAGAAGCCGTTCAAGAACTGCCCATGCATCCCGAAAAATGCACTGTTTGGTGTGGTTTGTACGCTGGTGGAATCATTGGACCGTATTTTTTCAAAGATGCTGTTGGACGCAACGTTACGGTGAATGAACACATTTCGAACCGAACACTGATTTTGGTAATAAAATTCAATGATTTGCAAGCGTTGCTCGTTAGTAAGTCTATTCATGATGAAATGTCAAAGCATACTGAGCATCTTTCTCTTTGACACCATGTCTGAAATCCCACGTGATCTGTCAAATACTAATGCATGAAAATCCTAACCTCAAAAAAATCACCCTTTATATAAATGTGATTGTGGTCAAATCTATGCCAAAATACGTACTTTATGGCTTACTTACTTATTGATTCCACCTTATATATGTATGTGTGCTTTTGGCGAAAACTTTTTGGTACGAACCTGATAAATGGCAGCAAGCTCTTTGTAATATGTAACTCGTTAAGTAGATGTAATTCGAACGTAGCATTCAATTCCATTATAAGTAATGCGAATGGATCAAGAAGGAAACAACATGTTGCGCAATTTTCGAAATTTCCTTATGGCGTGAGCTTGTGCAATCGCGCAAATGGTCCATATTGGTTCAGATTTGCATATAGCCCCAATATGAACGGATCTCCAGTTTTTACATCTTGGGTCCCTAAAGACCTCAATTTTAATCCTATTTGGCAGAAACTTGACACAAAGACTTTTGTTCCGACTTACAACATTATTGCCGAGTATTATCCGAATCGGTCAATAAACTTGTATAACCCCGTATAAACCGTTTCCCGGATTTGATTTCTTGAGCCTCTAAAAGCCTCAATTTTCATCTGTAATTTGATACAAAGACTTCTGATGACTTCCTACATCCATGCCATTTACGATCCGAATCGGTCTATATACTAATGCCGATTATCCGATATGACTACTTAATACCATAGCAGCCGCAACCGGTTCCTGAATTGGTCGTTGCATAATAATTCAAATAATTATCGATAATCGCAACATTCGATAGTTTAATAAATATCGATACTATTATTAATTTCCCATCACCTATTTTTCAAACGAAAATTAGAAGTAAAAACCAGGAGATCGATTTATATAGAAGCAATATCAATGCCACACCAAATAAAACCAAGACTAATAAAGTCAGTTGGAAGCCATGAGAGAAATCATGAATGAATGAATGGATGCGCCCTCTATAGCCGCAGTGTATGCTAAAGGATGCAATCAGCGTCGGATTGTTTATTTTTGTTTAATATTGGAAAAATGAACTTTTGCTATAGCAACCATCCAAAAAATATCTATCGATATTCAGTCAAAAAATTAAATATCGACAGTGCCATCGCTTATTTGCCAGCTCTAATTTATTAGACAACAAATCAATGAAAAGGATTGATTTGCGCCATACTTAGCATAGTTATTGAAAGTCATAACAAAACACCTCATGCAAAATTTTAGCCAAATCGAATGCGAATTGCGCGCCCTATTGGCTCAAGAAGTAAAGATCCAAGATCGGTTTATATGACAGCTATACCAGATTATGAACCGAGTTGAATCATACTTAACACAGTTGTTGAAAGTGATACCAACACACCACGTGCAAAATTTCAGTCATATCGGTCGATCTAGCCATGTTCGTCCGTCCGTCCGTCTGTCGAAAGCGCGTTAAGTTTTGAAGGAGTTAAGCTAGCCGCTTGAAATTTTTCACAAATACTTATCATTAGTGTAGGTTGGTTGGGATTGTAAATGGGCCATATCGGTCAATGTTTTCATATTCTTTAGTCTTGACTTTTTGAGTTTCTAGAGGGCGCAATATTTATCTGATTAAGCTGAAATGAACATATTGTTTTAGTATGACGCCCAACAACTGTGCTAATTTTGGATAAAATCGGTTCGTAACCTGGTACAGCTGTCATATAAACCGATTTTGAATCATGACTTCAAGAGCCACTTGAGCCACAAAACGTGACTGTGCTAAGTGTGGTTGAATTCGGTAGATGACCTGATAGAGCTGCCCTATAAACTGATCTGGGGTCTTGATTTCTTCAGCCACTGGAGGGCGCAATTCTTATCCGATATGGCTGAAATTTTGCATGGCGTGTTTCGTTTTGACTTCCAAAAACTGTGCTAAGTTTGAAGTCGGTATATAACCTGATAGAGCTGCCCTATAAACTGACCTGGGGTCTTGATTTCTTCAGCCACTAGAGGGCGCAATACTTATCCGATTTAGCTGAAATTTTGCACTACGTGTTTCTTAATCACTCTCAATAACTGTGCTAATTATGATTCAAATCGGTCCGTAACCTGATGTTGCTACCATATAAACCGATTTTGAATCATGACTTCCTAAGCCACTAGAGGGCGCAATTCTTATCCGATTATGCATGACGTGTCTTGTTGCGACTTCCAACAACTGTGCTATGTGTGATTGAAATCGGTAGATAACCTGATAGAGCTGCCCTATAAACTGATCTGGGGTCTTGACTTCTTCAGCCACTAGAGGGCGTAATTCTTATCCAATTTTGGCAGAAATTTTGCATGATGTGTTTTTTTACGACTTCCAACAACTGTGGTAAATGTGGTTGAAATCGGTAGATAACCTGATAGAGCTGCCCTATTAACTGATCTTGTACAACGGCTTCTCCATGATCTTCTTCTTACGTTTCAAATATGGTCTGAATCGATTATAGCCTGATACACCTCTCTATACCATATATATAACCAATCTCCCTATTTTACTTTTTGAGCGCCTAAAGGGCGCAAATTTCTATTCGATTTGGCTGAAATTTTACATAATGACTTCTTTTATGGTCTCTAACATTCTAACAATTGAATTCGTAAGGATCCGAACGAGCATATGGCATATGACTGGGCTAGACCCAGAGGTCTCAATGTTAACCCAGAGAAGACTGAAATATGCCTGTTCACGAGGAAGACGAAGATGGGCCAATTTAACGCACCATGTTTCCTCAATAAGACGATTTCGATATTCGACAAGGTCAAATACTCAGGTGTGATCTTGGACAGGAAACTGATTTGGTAGTGTCACATTCAGTAGCGTTCTGAGAAGGCTCACAGATGTTGGGCACTATGTAGATTGGCCGTAGGCTCAAAATGGGGCCTGAATCCTAGAATAGTCTACTGGCTCTACAAGAGCGTGATAAGACCAATACTTACTTACGCCTCAGTAGGTTGGTGGACTGCTATGGAGAAAAAGTGCAACATAAGGACCATACAACAGGTTCAGAGAACATGTTGTCTTGGCATAGACGGAGCGATGAGGACCACTCCCATTAGGGCACTGGAAACTATTCTAGATATCCGACCCATTGACATACATATTAAGTGTGAGGCAGCCACTGCGGCTATGAAACTTAAGGCGATGGGAGAATGGATTGAGAATGGGAGCAGCTCACACCATCGCGGTATATTCGAGGCGACAATAGGAAACCTGGACGTCGAGTGTGAACATCTTTACCGACAGTAAAATTGCCATAAGGGCAATAACAACCAGGACGGCAAGGTCACGAACAGTCTTGCAGTGTAAGAAGGAGATTAACGCCTTCTCTGAGGATGGCAAAACCCCATTGTGCATTGTTTGGGTGCCGGGTCATAATGGAGTAAGGGGAAATGAAGGGGCAGTCGATGTGGCGGTGAAGGCCAGAGGACTGCCGTCAATAAACTTGGTTAAGCCGAAGCCTTTCGCATGCAACATTTTGGAACAGCGAAACTGTCGGTAGAACGGCGAAAGTCCTATGGGGAGATCCAGATCGTGAGAAGACGAGGCTATTACTGAAAGGAAGCAAGAAGGAGGTCAGTATAGCTATTGGTATCATAACGGGACACATAGGACTACGAGCTCACTTATGTAAAATCGGTGCGGCAAGTGATAAAATGTGTAGGGCATGCGGAGAAGATGATGAGACGTTGGAGCATTTCCTTTGTCATCGCCCGGCTTTCGCGTCCAACAGATACGGGTACTTAGATGGAGACACAATATCAGACATGAACCAACTTAGGGGAGTGGCATTGAAAACAATAAGGATTTTGTAAGTAGCACGGAAGTCCAAACTTAAAATTTTCTTTTTAGAGGTTACTTTATAGTTTAAACCTAACATTCAATTCAATTATGGTCCCAGTCGGACCGTAACTTGATATAGGTCCAATAGCATAGCAATTCTTTTCTTTTATGATTTGTTTGCCTAAAAAGAGATACCAGGAAAAGAACTCGACAATTGCGATCCATGGTGGAGGGTATTTAAGATTTGGCCCGGTCGAACTTAACACGCTTTTACTTATTTAAAACTAGATTTGATTGTGACACTTATCACTGACCAATAGTTCTAATTGAGTTACTTCATCATGAATAAAATGATGTCGGTAGGCTAGAGGATGCGTGCAAGACTACACAACACTGCGGCGGCAAAAATCCCGGGTATAATTAGTAAGCGAACGAGAACAAGTTGCACCACCACAGTGAAGCGTTTCATAGCATCAACAACAGTTTTGAATCCATCAATGAACATCTTCATTTATATTATTTTCTATCGATATAATGAAAGTCATTTCATTAATGCAATGAAGTTCTACGGTGGTTCCAAATCAATGAAACCATTTCATTGCATTAATATACAATTTTATTAGGGTTACGATGGGTTTCCTTTCAGTGTAACCTGATATAGCTCCCATATAAGCCGATATTTGACTTCTTGAGCCTCTAGTGGGTGCAATTATTTGGCTGAAATTTTTAACGTGGTATTGTTTTATGATTTCTAGTAATCATGACAAGTACGGTCCATGTGCGTCAGTAGATCTATCTCCTATATATTAGCCTGTTAGCCATTTCGTGAAGGATACCACTCTCCCCTACCCAGATAACAGAATACCTTAGCTGTCACCCCGTAGCATCAATCCAAATGCGTTAGTTATTAAAATCATATTCCAATGTACGTGCTAGGGTCAATGTCCCCTTGATTGGGGAATCCACTCCCCAGACTGCATCTATCTGTAGAGCACCCTTGAAGGTGAATACTTAGGTAACTGGCAGCATCCGTTCGCCATGTCCCGAAAACGTCGTCGGATATAAATGCCTTTTCATAGCATATCCTCGGTCTTCGCCGTTCGAGGTCTGGGCTGCTAATTTTTCACAGCTGACCAATAATTTGTGCAGGTATCCGGCACTTGCTGACACCGGTTGTAGCCTGAGCTCGGCCTTGCAAAACTCCACATACATATATCGAAATTATATGTCAAAGTAGATTGTATAAACTCATTTATCAAGTCAAATTTAAGACTGAATGGGAAATTTAAGTTTTAGCCGATCTATTGATGTTGCCCTCGCGGATATTCTGAAAATATTTTGTTCATACTTGTTCGCACTCACTTTTAAATGTATCTTGAATATAGAAAACCAGTAGAATAAAACTGGTATATTCATATATAACAAAAGTTTGGGTATTATGTACGAATTCTACCAATTCTTCGTTATATGATGATACATATTACACAATAAATTCTTACTATTGACTAATCAATAACTTTAATACTAAATGAGAGAAACATGCTTGAAACCTGCAATGTTTTTTATACCCTCCACCATAAGATGGGGGGTATACTAATATCGTCATTCAGTTTGTAACTACTCGAAATATTCGTCTGAGACCCCATAAAGTATATATATTCTTGATCGTCGCGACATTTTATGTCGATATAGCCATGTCCGTCCGTCTGTCCGTCCGTCTGTCCGTCCGTCTGTCCGTCCGTCCGTCCGTCCGTCTGTCTGTCGAAAGCACGCTAACTTCCGAAGGAGTAAAGCTAGCCGCTTGAAATTTTGCACAAATACTTCTTATTAGTGTAGGTCAGTTGGTATTGTAAATGGGCCATATCGGTCCATGTTTTGATATAGCTGCCATATAAACCGATCTTGGGTCTTGATTTCTTGAGCCTCTAGAGTGCGCAATTCTTATCCGATTTGAATGAAATTTTGCACCACGTGTTTTGTTATGACATCCAATACCTGTGCCAAGTATAGTTTAAATCGGTCCATAACCTGATATAGCTGCCATATCAACCGATCTTGGGTCTTGACTTCTTGAGCCTCTAGAGTGCGCAATTCTTATCCGATTGGAATGAAATTTTGCACGACGTATTTTGTTATGATATCCAACAACTGTGCTAAGTATGGTTCAAATCGGTTCATTACCTGATATAGCTGCCATATAAACCGATCGTGGGTCTTGACTTCTTGTGCCTCTGGAGTGCGCAATTCTTATCCGATTGGAATGAAATTTTTCACGACGTGTTTTGTTATGATATCCAACAACTGTGCCAAGTATGGTTCAAATCGGTTAATAACCTGATATAGCTGCCATACAAACCGATCTGGGATCTTGACTTCTTGAGCCTCTAGAGATCGCAATTATTATCCGATTTGCCTGAAATTATGTACTACGGATCCTCTCATGACCGTCAACATACGTGTTTTTTATGATCTGAATCGGTCTATAGCCCGATACAGCTCCCATATAAATCGATCTCTCTATTTTACTTCTTGAGCCCCCAAAGGGCGCAATTCTTATTCGAATTGGCTGACATTTTACACAAGTCTCCAACATGTAATAATAGCAGAGCAAATCTTTTCTTATATCCTTTTTTGCCTAAGAAGAGATGCCGGGAAAAGAACTCGGCAAATGCGATCCATGGTGGAGGGTATGTGAGATTCGACCCGGCCGAACTTAGCACGCTTTTACTTGTTTTTTCTAATATATCTACGATGAATTGAGCACTTTTTCGCCAACTCAATTGCTAAAAATAGTAGAAATATTATAAAAACAACAATATTATAACTACATTGTTAGTTTCTATGTATGTATGTATGTGTGGACAGGAAACGCTCATAAACTAACGCATACACAAAAATTGTCATACTATTTCTCAAAGGAATTCGGCCACCACAGATTCATCCATTAGCTTTTTTGGTTCCTTTCTATTTCAAAACAAACGTCGATACCCTTGCGTATGTCATTGTCCTAAATGAATGGTGTCTCTCTCCTGCACGTAGTTACGTACAAACATGAAAGGTTGGTCCGTGTTGGTGTGTTGCTTGCCTGTTGTTTTAGTACATTTCACATCTGCTTGGGAACTCTCGTTCGATGGCCACAAGCAACAGATAACAATGTTAGGAGTTTTTGTTATAAATTGAATGAACATTATGGATTTCCTCCGAGGCTATATTCGAAACGACACACATTTAATTGTGTTATGCTCTCACACACAGGCGGGCACACATTCATAGTCTGCCTGCATACATTCTTTCACACGCACAGGCCCTTGCAATAACACGTGTTATCAACTTGCCAATAAATAGTCGAATTTCGAAACTCATACATTGGAACCAGTCCGCACACATTTTCACTCTCGCATCCACACTCACATTCCATTACAACCCACACGCCCACTCACTCGAACCCTTGGTTTGTCCAAAATAATTACATTGTAACTGACGTCGAACCCACACAGCCTTGGGCCGCTCTCACTCACCCACTAACAATCACGCCTCTCAGAAGGCTGTGGCGATGAAAGAAGAGTTCACGTGCAAATGTTGTAAAATGTTTAGAAACATAAACTTTTATTGGCTTTTGTAAAAGTAAACATTTGTTATAAGTTGTTGGACAGACTGCAGGCTCCGCAACTGCCACAGAACAAAAAAAAAAATCTAAACAAGTCAATAAATTTGGGCGTTTATTGACTATTTTTGGATAAACTGAAACTTCTTTAGAGCAAAATAAACATAGAATCTTTTCATTTCATACCGGAAATGGGCTTATGTAAGAGGAAATTTAAATGCCAAAGGAAATAAGATTTTAAAAACTTCTCTGGAGAGCTCTAGGCTTGAAGAATATAGGAAACTAGACCTCTAAAACCTTCTATTTGAGCCCTATATTGCCATGGTGCTTAAATAAGCCTTGTTTAGGTATTTTGTGGTTGGCACCACTCCTCAGCCAAATGTGGATTTCAAATTCATGCTCAATTTCCAAACACCTTTCTTTTGAGCCCCATATTGCCATGATCGGTAAATATGTTCGGTGTGGTGGGTATGTTAGGGGGGGTATGGGGTATGGGGTATGTGTATGTTGGCCACCCAGGCACTAAGATATAAAATTCTTGTTCTACACCTTTTTGTATACCTTCTATTTGAGCCTCATATGACCAAGGTCAGTAAATAAGTCTCTTGTTTGGTAGGTGTTTTGGAGTGGGGTGGACTCCAAGACGCATAGTCCTGAAAGTGGTTCGTGCCCGGTATTCCTTAAATTATCTTGTCTTAAGAAAGAAATTTAAATTAATTAAAATTAATTAATTTTTTTTTTGATTTCATAACTAAGCGAAACAAGGTCTTATATAGTTACAAAATCAGCAACATTAACGCAAACTACTCCATCATTAAATTTGTAATAAACACATGCTAGCTTTCGAAGGAGTAAAGCTAGGCTCTTAAAATTTTGCACAAATGCTTCTAATTTGTGTAGGTCGGTTGGGATTGTAAATGGGCCAAATCGGTTCATGTTTTGATATAGCTGCAATATAAACCTATCTTGGGTCTTGATTTCTTGAGCCTCTAGAGGGCGCAAATCTCGTCCGATTTGACTGAAATTTCGCACGTGGTTTTTTGGTATCACTTGCAACAAATGTGCTAAGTATGTTTGAAATCGGTTCATAAACATATAAACGGATCTCGGGTCTTGACTTCTTTAGCTCTTTTCTTCAGTCGAAAAGAGGGTGCAGATATTAATCCGCCCCATGCAACTATGGACATACACCTAAGCCAGTAATCGGCTTGTTGTGTGCTCTAAAAACTATAAAGTAACCTCGAAAAAGAAAATTTTATGTTAGGAATTCCGTGCTACTTACAAAATCCTTAATTGTTTTCAATACCACTCCCCAAAGTTGGTTCAAGTCTGATATTATGTCTCCACCTAAGTACCGGTATCTGTTGGACGCGAAAGCCTGCAATTACAAAGGAAATGCTCCAACGTCTCATCATCTTCCCCGCATGCACTACACATGCTATCACTTGCCGCACCGATTCTACATAAGTGAGCTCGTAGTCCCATGTGCCCCGTTATGATACCGATAGCTATACTGACCTCTTACTTCCATTCAGTAATATCTTCGTCTTTTCACGATCTCGATCTCCCCATAGGAATCCGCCGTCCTACTTACCGTTTCGCTATTCCACATAGAGTCCAACATCTGGTACTCTCTGGCATTGAAGGAGTCTTCTTTTTTTATGCACAACCTCGTGCAGGGCAGTTTCCACCGACCTTCCCCTAGGCATGCTATTTGTATTTGAGCAGTTCGCTGGATGCCATACTCTTTATCATGGTGTCCACAATACGCTCCGTACGTACGTTTTGAGTATAAAGGACGTAAGGCTTATGGGTCTGTAGGCCTTTGGTGTCGCATAACTTGCCTTGCCGGGCATGGGTATAAACACCACTCTTGCCTCCTGCCAGTCTTTCGAAGTATATGAAAGTCGTAGGCACGCTGTGAAAATTTTGGCCAGACGAGGCGCCAGATAATCTGCCTCTTTTTGTAGTAACGCCGGAAATATCCCATCAGGTCCGGGTGATTTAATGGTTTGAAGCTCCTCAAGGATTCCTTCACCATAAATTCCGTTATTATAAACCTTCGATCAACTTCATTATTCCAAGATTCCGTTGTCTCCGTGAGTCCCGTCGAATCCTGTGGAAAATGGGTTTTCATCAAAAGCCTCAACATGTCATCCATTGTGTCTTCTCTCACTCCCATGTCTCTACTACTAAGTTTCAGTTTGGACATGGGTTTTTGAGACAAAATTTTTTAACTTGGCGGCGTCATTAACGCTATCGACCTGTTCGCAGAAAAGCTTCCAGGAGGTACGTTTTGCCGCTCTGGTAATCTTATTGTATTCCTTGAGACGTGTGTAATACACATCCCGATAAAATTCCGCCTTTTTACGACGTGCTCTGTTAAAAAGTCTGCGGACCTCTTTTCCAATATTGCGAATCTACCCGGTCATTCAGGGTTTTTCTTGGGTTGATTTCCTTTCCCGAAGAGGACAACTATCTTTGCAGGACCCCAACAGTGCAGTCGTAATCCTGTTTACATTTTCGTCAATGTCTTCTATTCTTTGACAATCTAAATTATCTTGCCCAAGTCTTCTTCAGAGTAGCCTTCTGAATTTTGTCCAGTTGGTTTGGCGATGGTCAGAGAAAAAGAGTTATTCAGCTGTTAGAGGGCGCTATTTTTATCCGATTTGGCTGTAGTTTGGCGTGTGGTGTTTTGGTATTACTTTCAAAAACTGTGCTAAGTATGGTTCAAATTGGTTCATAACCTGGTATAGCTGTCATATAAACCGATCTTGGATCTTGAGTTCTTGAGCCGCTAGAGAGCGCAGTTCTCATCCGATTTGGCTGAAATATTGAATGCTGTGTTTTGTCATGACTTCTAACAACTGTGTTAAGTATGGCGCAAATCGGTACGTAACCTATTATAGCTACCTTATAAACCGATCTGGGATATTGATTTCTTGAACCTCTAGATGTCGAAATTATTATCCGATTTGGCATAAATTTTGTGCAAGGCTTCTCCCATGCGTGTCCAATATGGTCTGAATCGATCTATAGCTTGACACAGCTCCCATATAAACCGATCACCTGATTTTGCTTCTCGAGCCCCTACAAGGCTCATTCTTATCCGAATGCACCGAAATATTGAACAATGACATCTAAATACAATGTTCAGCATTCAATTAATTTATGGTCCGAATCGGATTATAATTTGATATAGCTCGAATAGCATAACGGTTCTTATTCATTATTCTTTGTTTGCCTAAAAAGAGATAGGGCGAAAGAATTCGATAAACGCGATCCATGGTGGAGGATATATAACATTCGGGCCGGCCGAACTAAGCACGCTTTTGCTTGTTTTTTCTCATTTTTGGCTCAATGGGTACGTAAGCAGAACTGTCGCTTTGGAGTAAAGATCAGCCAGAAGCACTACAAGAGCTACTAATGCATCAAGAAAAAGTCACAGCTTGTGCGGTTTATGGGCTGGTGGCATCATTGGACCGTAGTTTTTCAAAGATGATGATGCCAATCGTAACGTAACTGTGAATGGTGAGCGCTATCGTGAGATGATATCCAAATTAAATTTTGTCGAAAATGCAAGAGCTTGACGTGTATGACATGGTGGAGGGTATATAAGATTCGGGACGGCCGAACGCTCTTACTTGTTTTATCTCTAATAAATTAAGAAAACTTTAGGAGTTGTAAGATTGTAAGCATAGACGGCATTAGTTGGATGCAATTTTTACCGGACATCTCTTCCATCAAAAACGGTTTTTCGATCGATTATAATATAGTTCAGATGAGAATTTAGCGACATCGCTTAAACAGAACGTAGATGGATTTTCGTAAAAATGGTCAACATTATTATACCCTACACCACTACTGTGGTACAAGGTATTATAAATTAGTGAATTAGTTTGTAACACTCAAAAGGGAGAGAGATAGACCCATTGATAAGTATACCGATCGACTCAGAATCACTTTCTGATTCGATTTAGTTATGTCTGTCTGTCTGTAAGTCCGTCTATCTGTCCGTCTGTCCATGTTAATTTGTGTACAAAGTACAGGTCGCAGTTTTCATCCGATCGTCTTCAAATTTAGTACAGGCATGTTTTTCGGCCTAGAGACGTAGCATATTGAAGTTGGAAAAAATTGGTTCAGATCTGGATATAGCTCCCATATATATGTTCTTCCGATTTTCAGTAATAATGCAATAAAATGGTTATTTGTTACCCGATTCTCTCGAAATTTGGCAGGAAGGATTTTACGACTGTCGACGTTACTGGTGAATTTCATGGAAATCGGTTAAGATTTAGATATAGCTCTCATATGTATATATCGCCCGATTTTCACTCCTAGAGCCACTGCAAGCACATTTATTGACCAATCTTGCCAATCTTGCACAACGCTTTCCTCAATGACTACCACAATATCCATAGAGTTTGGCCAAAATCGGTTCAGATTTAGATATAGCTCCCATATATATGTTCGTCCGATTTCCAGCAATATTGCAATGAAATTGTTTTTTGTTTACGGTTTTCTCGATATTCGGCAGGAGGGATTTTCTCTTGACTATCAATATTACTGGTTAATTTCATGGAAATCGGTTCGGATTTAGATATAGCTCTCGTATATATATTGGGTTGCCCAAAAAGTAATTGCGGATTTTTCATATAGTCGGCGTTGACAAATTTTTTCACAGCTTGTCACTCTGTAATTGCATTCTTTCTTCTGTCAGTTATCAGCTGTTACTTTTAGCTTGCTTTAGAAAAAAAGTGTAAACAAGTAAAAGCGTGCTAAGTTCGGCCGGGCCGAATCTTATATACCCTCCACCATGGAGCGCATTTGTCGAGTTCTTTTCCCGGCATTTCAAGGCAAAAAAAAGGATATAAGAAAAGATTTGCTCTGCTCTTAGAGCGATATCAAGATATGGTCCGGTTTGGACCACAATTAAAATATATTTATGTTGGAGACCTGTGTAAAATGTCAGCCAATTCGAATAAGAATTGCGCTCTTTGTGGGCTCAAGAAGTAAAATAGAGAGATCGATTTATATGGGAGCTGTATCGGGCTATAGACCGATTCAGACCATAATAAACACGTATGTTAATGGTCATGAGAGAATACGTCGTACAAAATTTCAGGCAAATCGGATCATAATTGCGACTTCTAGAGTCTCAAGAAATCAAGATCCCAGATCGGTTTATATGGCAGCTAAATCAGGTTATGAACCGACTTGTACTTTATTTGGCATAGTTGTTGAAAGTAACAATAACAAGTAAAAGCGTGCTAAGTTCGGCCAGGCCGAATCTTACATACCCTCCACCATGGATCGCATTTGCCGAGTTTTTCTCCCGGCATCTCTCCTTAGGCAAAAGAGGATATAAGAAAATATTTGCTCTGCTCTTATTATATTACTACATGTTGGAGACCTGTATAAAATGTCAGCAAATTCGAATAAGAATTGCGCCCTTTGGGGGCTCAAGAAGTAAAATAGAGAGATCGATTTATATGGGAGCTGTATCGGGCTATGGACCGATTCAGATCATAATAAACACGTATGTTGATGGTCATGAGAGGATTCGTAGTACATAATTTCAGGCAAATCGGATAATAATTGCGATCTCTAGAGGCTCAAGAAGTCAAGATCCCAGATCGGTTTATATGGCAGATATATGAGGCTATGAACCGATTTGTACTATACTTGGCACAGTTGTTGGATATCATAACAAAACACATCGTGCAAAATTTCATTCTGATCGGATAAGAATTGCGCACTCTAGAGGCTCAAGAAGTCAAGACCCAAGATCGGTTTATATGGTAGCTATATCAGGTTATGGACCGATTTGAACCACACTTGGCATAGTTATTGGATATCTTAACAAAACACGTCGTGCAAAATTTCATCCTAATCGGATAAGAATTGCGCACTCTAGAGGCTCAAGAAGTCAAGACCCAAGATCGGTTTATATGGCAGCTATATCAAAACATGGACCGATATGGCCCATTTACAATACCAACCGACCTACACTAATAAGAAGTATTTGTACAAAATTTCAAGTGGCTAGCTATACTCCTTCGGAAGTTAGCGTGCTTTCGACAGACAGACGGACGGACGGACCGACGTACAGACGGACGGACATGGCTATATCGACATAAAATGTCGCGACGATCAAGAATATATATACTTTATGGGGTCTCAGACGAATATTTCGAGTAGTTACAAACAGAATGACGATATTAGTATACCCCCCATCTTATGGTGGAGGGTATAAAAATAAAACAAGTAAAAGCGTGCTAAGTTCGGCCGGGCCGAATCTTATATACCCTCCACCATGGATCGCATTTGTCGAGTTCTTTTCCCGGCATCTCTTCTTAGGCAAAAAAGGATATAAGAAAAGAGTTGCTCTGCTATTAAAACGATGTCAAGATATGGTCCGGTTCGGACCACAATTAAATTATATGTTGGAGACCTGTGTAAAATTTCAGCCAATTCGTATAAGAATTGCGCTCATTGGGGCTCACGAAGTAAAATAGAGAGAACGATTTATATGGAATCTGTATCGGGCTATAGACCGATTCAGACCATAATAAACACGTTTGTTGATGGTCATGAGATGATCCATCGTAAAAAATTTCAGGCATATCGGATAATAATTGCGACTTCTAGGGGTCAAGAAGTCAAGATCCCAGTTCGGTTTATATGGCAGCTATATCAGGTTATGAACCGATTTGAACCTTATTTGACACAGTTGTTTAAAGTAAAAATAAAATACGTCATGCAAAATTTCAGCCAAATCGGATAGGAATTGCGCCCTCTAGAAGCTCAAGAAATCAAATCCCCAGATCTGTTTATATGACAGCTATATCAGGTTATGAACCGATTTGAACCATACTTGGCACAGTTGTTGGGTATCATAACAAAACACGTCGTGCGAAATTCCATTCCAATCGGATAAGAATTCCGCCCTCTAGAGGGTCAAGAAGTCAAGACCCAAGATCGGTTTATATGGTAGCTATATCAGGTTATGAACCGATTTGAACCATACTTAGCACTGTTGTTGGATGCAATAAGAAAACACGTCGTGCAAAATTTCATTTCAATCGGATAAGAATTGCGCACTCTAGAGGCTCAAGAAGTCAAGACCCAAGATCGCTTTATATGGCAGCTATATCAGGTTATGGGCCGATTTGAAGCATATTTGGCACAGTTGTTGGATGTCATAACAAAACACGTCGTGCAAAATTCCATTCTGATCGGATAAGAATTGCGCACGCTAGAGGCTCAAGAAGTCAAGACCCAAGATCGGTTTATATGGCAGCTATATCAGGTTATGAACCGATTTAAACCATACTTGGCACAGTTGTTGGATATCATAGCAAAACACGTCATGCAAAATTTCATTTCATCAGGAATATATATACTTTATGGGGTCTCAGACGAATATTTCGAGTAGTTACAAACAGAATGACGAAATTAGTATACCCCCCATCTTATGGTGGAGGGTATAACAAGCGCCACGACCTTCTTGTTCGAAATAGTAAAGTCAACTGATGAATTTATTTTTTTCAAGAGCACGCGGATAAAGATCGTGCTAATTTCTAGCTTTCGTGAAGCGGTCTTGAAGATCTTGAAGTGCTTCATTTGAACTTCGTTCATTGAAATCAAATCGCTATTTATACACACAACCGCCGATGGGAAGCAATATGGAAGCAAAACAAATACGTCTTTACCATACTATGAAGTTATTTTTCATGCATACCATATACAATAGATTAGTGCACAAAAGTATGTTAAACCCACATTATTTTCAAATTTTTTTTGAAGGAATATTACTTTATAATGTACTAGCCTACCCGGGGCCCGCTCCGCTGCACCTTCTTTTACTTTATATGGAACAAAAGTTTACTTGGTATATTTATTTTCGACAATTAAAGGGCTTCTAGTGAAATACCATGCTACGAAAATATTGGGATGCCCAAAAAGTAATTGCGGATTTTTTAAAAGAAATTAAATGCATTTTTAATAAAACTTAGAATGAACTTTAGTTAAATATACTTTTTTTACACTTTTTTTCTAAAGCAAGCTAAAAGTAACAGCTGATAACTGACAGAAGAAAGAATGCAATTACAGAGTCACAAGCCATTGAAAAAATTTGTCAACGCCGACTATATGAAAAATCCGCAATTACTTTTTGGGCAACCCAATAGTATATCGCTTGACTAACAGTTTAACAATATAAGTGACTTTATCTGATCTCATATGATCTTTATTAGTCCACGAATTTAAGTTTGGATGAAAGGTGTACTCAATTCTTAAATACTTTATTTCTGCCCGATATTCTCATGATGTCTGATTTAGTGGTGTTTTCGGGGGGAAAGGTGGTCCCCAAGATACTTAACCCTGAAAAAATATCAGCATCGTGCTCTTCTCTCAAACACCATTTATTTAAACCCCATATTGCCATTGGCTTAAGAGGCGTCCCCCAAACACATGGCCCGATCGGTCCGTAATCAAATTCGTTTTCTAATCTCAAATACCTTTCATTTGAGCCACATATTGGCATGGTCGAAAACTTTTTTCCCTTTGGGGGTCTGGTTAGGGTGATGCCCTAAATACATGGTCCTAAATTTGGATATCAAATTCGTATTCCACTCCCCAATACCTTTGTTTGAGCCCCATATTGCGATGGTTACTAAAAAATTGCTGTTTGTGGGATATTTTGGGAAAGGGGTAGACCCCCAGAAAATTGGTCCCGAAAGTGGGTATAAATTCTTGCTCTACCCCCCAATACCTTTCATTTAAGCTCCACATTGACATGGTCGGTAAATATGCCCGATTTAGGGGTGTTTTGGGAGGTGGGGTGGTCCCCCAAATACTAAGCCCGGAAAATATATCAGCAATGTGCTCTATTCTCATATATCTATATATCATTTATTTGAACCCCATATTGCTATCGGCCTCAAAATTGGATATCAAATTAGTTTTCTAATCTCATTGCTAAAGTCAGGAAATATGTCCGGTTTGGGGTGATGGCCCTAAAAACCATAAATATTTAGTTCCACTCTCTTTAAGACCCAAATTGTCTTGGTGAGAAAATACGTCCTATTTGTGGGTTGTTATGGTGGTGGGACGTCCCATAGACAGTTAGTCCCTAACGTTCATATCAAATACGCGGTTTATTCCCATATACCTTTAATTTGAGCCCCATATTGCCATAGTCGGCAAACATGATCGGTTTGGGGGGTGTTTTGGGGTCTTGGGCGTGTTTCCCGAATATTGATATCAAATTCGTGCTTTACTCCCAAAGACCTTTCATTTGAGCCCCATATTGCTATGGTCGTAAATTTGTTCCCTTTGGGAGATGTTTTTAGTGAGAGGCGGCCCCCAAACACTTGGTCCCATATTTGGATATCAGATTCGTATTCTACATTCAAATACTTTTTATTTAAGCCCCATATTCCCATGGTCAGTAAATAAGTCCACTTTGGGGGGTGTTTTGGGGAAGTGGTGGACCCCCAGAAAAGTGGTCCCACATTTGGATATCAGATTCATATTATACTCGCAAATACCTTTCATTTGAGTCCCATATTGCCATGGTCGGTAAATATGTCCGATTTAGGGGTGTTTTGGGGCTTGTGGTGGTCCCCCTAGCACTTGGTCCCACATTTGATTATCAGATTTGTATTCTACTCGCAAATATCTTTCATTTGAGTCCCATATTGCCATGGTCGGTAAATATGTCCGATTAAGGCGTGTTTTGGGGCTTGTGGTGGTCCCATTAGCACTTGGTCCGACAATTGGATATCAGATACGTTTTCTTATTCTAAATACCTTTCATTTGAGTCCCATATTGTCGTGATTGGTCCAAATATATGTTTGGTAGGTTTTAGGGTGGGGCAGCCCACCTAGGTACCCCATCCGAAATTTGGATACCAAATTTTTATTTTTAGGGTACTATATGAGAGCACACTAAATATCGCTTAAATCGCACCACCCATCTCCGAGATCTGGCGTTTCTGAAAATTAGGGTAAGGGGAAGGGTCCGCCCCCCTTCAGATATCAAAAAATGTAGTACCCTATTTTTACCACATGGTCATTATGCACCATCTGTGAACATTTCAAGAAAATCGGTTCAGCCGTTTCTAAGTCTATAAGGAACAAACAAACATACAAACAAACCTACAAACAAACAAAAATTGATTTTTATATATAAGAAGAAGATGATAGTTTTATGCATACTTATTTAGCATTCGAAATGCGCATTACGGTGCTAGAATATTTTCACATTGCTTCCAAGGCAGGTAAAATGTTCTGCTAGGGAATAATGAATAAGAATTGTTATATTATTGGAGATATATCAAGTTATAGTTCGATTCGGACCATAAGTGAACTGAATTTTAAAGACCATAGTAGAAGTTATTCAGTCCATTCGGATAAGAATTGCGCCCTTTAAAGGCTCAAGAAGCATAATCTGGAGATCGGTTTATATGGAAGCTGTATCCGGCTTTTGATCGATTAAGACAATATTGGACATGCATGTTGAAGGTCATGGGAGAAGCCGTTGTACAAAAATTCAACAAAATCGAGGGGGAATTGTAATCTCTAGAGGCTTAAGAAGTCAAGATCCCAGATTGGTTTATATGGCAGCTATACCAGGTTATAGTCCGATTTGAACCATACTAGGCACAAAATCGGATACGAATTGCGCCCTCTATTGGCTTGTGCCTTCTATTTCACCCGAAACGGATGAGAACTGCGCCCTCTATTGTCTCGAGAAGTCAAGACCCAAGATCAGTATATATGGCAGCTTTATCAGGTTATAGACCGATTTGAACCATACATAGCACAGTTGTTGGAAGTCATAACAAATTATTGTACTTCATGCATAATTTCAACCAAATCGGATAATAATTGCACCCTCTATTGGCTCAAGAGGTCACGGTCCAAGATTGGCTTAGAAGGCAGCTATGTAAGGTTATCGACCGATTTTAACCATACATAGTTGACAGTTGATGGAAGTCAAAATAAAACACTTCATGCTAAATTTCAGCCTAATCGGAAGAGAATTGCGCCCTCTAGTGGCTCAAGAAGTCAAGATCAAAAATCAGTTTATATGGCAGCTATGTCAGGTTATGAACCGATTTAAACCATACTTAGAGCAGTTGTTGGAAATCATAGCAGAACACTTAGTGTAAAATTTCAGCCAAATCGGGTGAGAATTGAGCCCTATAGTGGCTCAAGAAGTCAAGATCCAAGATCGGTTTATATGGCATCTATATCAGGTTATGAATCGATGAACCATACCAAGCACAGGTGTTGGAAGTGATACTAGAACACTACGTGCAAATTGTCAGCCAAATCGGATAAGATTGCGCCCTCTAGATGGTCAGGAAGTCAAGATCCAAGATCGGTTTATATGGCAGCTATTTCAAAACATTAACCGATTTGGCCCATTTACATCCCAACCGACCTAAATTAATAAGATATATTGGTGCAAAATTTCAAGCGTCTAGCTTTACTCCTTCAAAAGTTAACGACGGACGGACATGGCTGGACGCATATTTCAAGGTGTTACAAACGGAATGACGAAATTAGTATACCCCCCATCCTATGGTGGAGGGTATAAGAACTGGGATACGGGTTATTCTTTAAGGCACAGTTTTTGGAGTGCATGGTAAGGATAAAGAAATTTCTAAATTGATGCTGATGGCTTTTCTAAGACGATTAGTAAGACATTTGAAGAAAGTCATAAAACCCCTTTACCATTTAGATACGAGGCTCAATTTGTTCTCATCGTTGCTTGGCTCAGCTCAGTTTTATTCGCGGCAATAAATGCTAAGACATGTGTTTGATTTTAATTTTATGTAGCAATTTTCATATAAAGTTTAAACGGCAATGTTGTTGCCTTCATCTTTGGCATCATGGATGCGTGTGAAAACAGGAAGAATTTTTACCCGCTCCTTGCGTAACTCCATTCACTTGAAGGCACCCGTGTGGACGATGTTAATCACCTCACGAAGAATTACTTTAATGGATTTAATGTGTTCTTGGGCGTCTGCAGCCGCAGCTGGAGCACGTGCAGATGGTGTTCTTCATGATTCGATTACGCCGAAGGTGCACAGATGTTAAGGAATTTTAATTGTTGTAATTAATTGCGCGGCGAATGTGAAATCCCTCCAGAATACAATGGAGCAAAACAAGCAGCCACACACCCTTTCCACTTGTTTGGATTTCTTTAAAACAATATCCGGACATTTTCCATTATACTCCGCTCCACTCGACTTAAGACATAAGCAGCGGTTTTAATGATGGTGCGAAATATTACAATGGGTAAAATAAGAAACGCCCGTAACGAACGTATCCTACCATTCATTTACTTTTTGTTCTAAGGAACGGCGTACTGGGCACATAGTATTTTCGTGCAAGCACGCAGTGCCAGTAAGCAAATAAGTTGCCAGCACAAAATACACTTCAATCCCAGCGATTTCACATCATTAATCATACATGAATGATTTTAAATAAACTGAAATGCGAATGAACGTTTGGGGAATCTGCCACATCAGCAGGCGGCTATTGTTACATCCATCAACTCCATGAATTGTGCCTCCAAATGAACTTAGTCCAATTACTGTTAACCAAAAAGGGCAGGCTTATTTATACTTTATTTACTTAATGGTGTTTCTTTGCTAGATGAGGTCATGCGGAAAATGAAGAAGTCAACATTCCTCCCGAAACCATAGATATTCTGACGAAGTCGAATACTGTTGTTCTCCTTGCACTACCCTCAGCGTGTTTATACATAAGTCTGCCGATTTAAAAATTTGGTTATGCTTGTCATTTCTATGCCGTCTCTCAGATTGCAAGAAGAACAAATCTATCCCGTTTCATTCTATACAAGATCACTTTGGCCAGGACCAATTTTGTACACTCATACAATAGAGATTAAATTTGAACTGGCCGCGCTTAGTCTTATTTATGTATTAGAAACTACCAAGAATAGCGTGCCACAATGGATTTTACTGAATATTTCCACAAATGAACTAATATATATCCATACACTCAGAAAAATGTTTATCGTAACTAAGAGTTAGTTACATAATACAAGTTACTTCATGATATTTATCCACGATTGGTTAAAAATTCTTAGAGTTAGAAAATTAAATTTTTAGAAATAAAACTCACTACCAATGAGTAAAGATGAAAAGCTTACAACTCTGGTAATTTTCTTCGTTTTGCTCTTGCTTATCTGTTTTTATACCCTCCACCATAGTATGGGGTTAAACTAATTCCGTCATTCTTAATCGTCATGATATTCTCCTTTAATTTGGCTCATATCGGTAAAGATTTGGATATAGCTGCCATATAGACCGATCTCTAGATTTAAAATTTTGGGGCCATAAAAGGCGCATTTATTGTCCGATTTCGACATTTTTCTGAAACTTGACCCAAATCGGTCCAGATTTGGATATAGCTGCCATATAGCAAACTATTTCGATATAGCTACTTTGCGACATAAGGTATGATTTTTTCACCGGATTTTGACGAAAGGCGGTTTACATATATACTCGAGGTGGTGGGTATCCAAAGTTCGGCCCGGCCGAACTTAACGCCTTTTTATTTGTATGACTATTTTTTGTGGGGCTATATTAAAGCTCATGTTCATTTTACCATGGATCACATTTGTCAACTAATTTGAATAACTTTTTCAAATATATATGACTTTATCAAGTTATTGACCGATATGGACCGTACTTGTCATGCCGTACAAGTCATATAAAAATATTACATCCAAAGTTTCAGTCAAATCGAGTAATAATTGCGCATTCAAGAGGCTCATAAAGTCAAATTGGGACATCGGTTTATATGGCAGCTATGTCAAGTTATGAACTGATTTAGACCATACTAGCCGCTTGAAATTTTGATCAAATACTTCTTGTCGGCGTAGGTCGGTTGGGATTGTAAATGGGCCATATCGGTCTATGGTTTGGTATAGCTGTCATATAAACCGATCTTGGATCTTGAGCCACTGGCCTGCGCAATTCTTATCGGATTTGGCTAAAATTTAGCATGAGGTATTTTGTTATAATTTTTAACAACTGTGTTTAATATGGCTCAAATCTGTTCATAACCTGATATGATTGCGTGGGCTCGAAGAGAAAGTGGAAGGTGATACATGGCATTGGAGTGGGTAAACCCAAGTCAAACTCTCGATACCATGGGGATCTAGATGAACTCAACAGGACCTTCGTAAACATACCCGATATACAAACGGACACGCAATTTTATAGTGATGATGATGGGCCGGCTTTCGTTTTTGATGCGTGTAGTCCTTTTGAGTTTAGATGTGTTAACCATGAGGAAGTATATAAGAGATTTGTCCGTGTTAAGTCAAATGCAATTGGCTTGGACGGACTAGATTCGAGATTTGTACGAATGTTACTTCCATAACTCCTACCGTACTTCACGTACCTGTTTAATTCTGTTTTGAGCTCCAGTTTGTATCCTATTATTTGGAAGCATTCAAAGATTATTCCCATTCCCAAATCCAACGTTGATTATCGGCCGATATCAATTCTATGCTATCTCTCTAAGGTTTTCGAGAAAATTCTTCATGGACAGATGTCGGTATATCTTCTTATCTTCATATATCTTTTGGATCACTCCAAAGCTTTCAACACGGTTGATCACCTGAATTTGTGTATGAAACTACAGATTTTTTTCAACTTCACATCAACAGCAACGAGTCTGATTATGTCGTATCTGAGTGATAGACGGTAGTCTGTATGCGCAGGGAATATATTATCTAACCCCTTAGGTACGAACAAGGCTCGATTATAGGTCCACTTCTTTTTCCATTATATGCGAACGACTAGCCTCGTCAACTACCACACAGTCAGATTATGATGTATGCTGATGACGTGCAGATTTTTCAAAGCGGCATTGTGGATAATGTAGATGACTCCATAAGTAAACTTAACGCGGACCTAGATCGCGTTTATGACTGGGCGACTGCAAATGGTACGTTGTTAAATCCAAGTAAGTCTAAATGTTTGGAATTTCAACATGCTACAAGCGGATTTTACACTAATGGTCAGAGGGTTGATATTGTATCTAGTGCGAAGAATTTAGGCTGGGTTTTACCAGTTCTTTGAGCTGGTCCGATCTTGCTAACATTGCAGCCGGGCAGAATTATGCAAAGCTTCGTGCTTTATAAACCAGACACTCTTTTACACCCATAAATATCCGAATTCTTCTTGCGAAAACATTCCTTGTTCCAGGTTTGACATGTGGTTGTGAACTTTTTCGAATTGTGATTCTTTGAGCCTCCGAAAATTGAATGTAGTTTTTAACAGCATAGTCCGTTATGGGTGATGGTTTAAAAAGGAGTCTGCATGTTTCACAATATGCACATTCTCTACTTGGACTTGGTTTCAACAATCTTCTAAATACCAGATCATTAATATTTTTATATAAGATTATTGTGGAAAAGAAAACCGGATATTTGTTTGAGAGACTGAGATTTGTCCAATCTGATAGAGGAAGAAAGTTAATAAATTTTAGAAGACGGAGTCTTATGTCTGAACGACAATTTTATATTAGCAACATACGTCTTTGGAATGATCTACCACACGATATTCAATGCATCACCAACACGATTACATTTTAAACAAGTAAAAGCGTGCTAAGTTCGGCCGGGCCGAATCTTATATACCCTCCACCATGGAGCGCATTTGTCAGTTCTTTTCCCGGCATCTCTTCTTAGGCAAAAAATGATATAAGAAAAGAAGGAAAGAAAAATCTGCTATTAGAGCGATATCAAGATATGATCCGGTTTAGACCACAATTAAATTATATGTTGGAGACCTGTGTAAAATGTCAGCCAATTCGAATAAGAATTGCGCCCTTTGGGGGCTCAAAAAGTAAAATAGAGAGATCGATTTATATGGGAGCTGTATCGGGCTATAGACCGATTCAGACCATAATAAACACGTATGTTGATGGTCATGACAGGATCCGTCGTACAAAATTGCAGGCAAAACGGATAAGAATTGCGCTCTCTAGAGGCCCAAGAAGTCAAGACCCAAGATCGGTTTATATGGCAGCTACATCAGGTTATGGACCGATTTGACCCATACTTAGCACAGTTGTTAGAAGTGATACTAAAACATTATGTGCAAAATTTCAGTCTAGTCGGATGAGAATTGCGCCCTCTAGAGGCTCAAGTTCAAGACCCAATATCGGTTTATATGGCAGCTACATCAGGTTATAGACCGATGTGAACCATACTAAGCACAGTTATTGGATATCGTAGCAAAACACGTCATGCAAAATTTCATTCAAATCGGATAAGAATTGCGAACTCTAGAGGCTCAAGAAGTCAAAACCCAAGATCGGTTTATATGCCAGCTATATCAGATTATGAACCGATGCGAACCATACTTAGCACAGTTGGTGGATATCATAACAAAACACGTCGTGCAAAATTTCATTCCAATCGGATAGGAATTGCACACTCTAGAGGCTCAAGAAGTCAAGACACCCCATATCGGTTTATATGGCAGCTATATCAGGTTATGGACCGATTTGAACCATACTTGGCACAATTGTTGGATATAATAACGAAACATGTCGTGCAAGATTTCATTTCAATCGGATAAGAATTGCGCACTCTAGAGGCTCAGGAAGTCAAGACCCACGATCGGTTTATATGGCAGCTATATCATGTTATGGACCGATTTGAACCATACTTGGCACAGTTGTTGGATATCATAACAAAACACATCGTGCAAAATTTCATCCCAATCGGATAAGAATTGCGCACTCTAGAGGCTCAAGAAGTCAAGACCCAAGATCGGTTTATATGGCAGCTATATCAAAACATGGACCGATATGGCCCATTTACAATACCAACCGACCTACACTAATAAGAAGTATTTGTACAAAATTTCAAGTGGCTAGCTTTACTCCTTCGGAAGTTAGCGTGCTTTCGACAGACAGACGGACGGACGGACGGACGGACGGACAGACGGACGGACATGGCTAGATCGACATAAAATTTCACGACGATCAAGAATATATATACTTTATAGGGTCTCAGACGAATATTTCGAGTAGTTACAATCAGAATGACGAAATTAGTATACCCCCCATCTTATGGTGGAGGGTATAAAAACGGCTTATTATACCCTCCACCATAAGATGGGGGGTATACTAATATCGTCATTCTGTTTGTAACTACTCGAAATATTCGTCTGAGACCCCATAAAGTATATATATTCTTGATCGTCGCGACATTTTATATCGATCTAGCCATGTCCGTCCGTCTGTCCTCCCATCCGTCCGTCCATCTGTCCGCCCGTCCGTCCGTCCGTCTGTCTGTCGAAAGCACGCTAACTTCCGAAGGAGTATAGCTAGCCACTTAAAATTTTGCACAAATACTTCTTATTAGTGTAGGTTGGTTGGTATTGTAAATGGGCCACATCGGTCCATGTTTTGATATAGCTGCCATATAAACCGATCTTGGGTCTTGACTTCTTGAGCCTCTAGAGTGCGCAATTCTTATCCGATTAGGATGAAATTTTGCACGACGTGTTTTGTTATGATATCCAATAACTATGCCAAGTATGGTTCAAATCGGTCCATAACCTGATATAGCTGCCATATAAACCGATCTTGGGTCTTGACTTCTTGAGCCTCTAGAGTGCGATTGTGCCAAGTATGGTTCAAATCGGTCCATAACCTGATATAGCTGCCATATAAACCGATATGGGGTGTCTTGACTTCTTGAGCATCTAGAGTGCGCAATTCCTATCCGATTGGAATGAAATTTTGCACGATGTGTTTTGTTATGATATCCAACAACTGTGCTAAGTATGGTTCACATCGGTCCATAATCTGATATAGCTGGTATATAAACCGATCTTGGGTTTTGACTTCTTGAGCCTCTAGAGTTCGCAATTCTTATCCGATTTGAATGAAATTTTGCACGACGTGTTTTACTACGATATCCAATAACTGTGCTAAGTATGGTTCACATCGGTCTATAACCTGATGTAGCTGCCATATAAACCGATATTGGGTCTTGACTTCTTGAGCCTCTAGAGGGCGCAATTCTCATCCGACTAGACTGAAATTTTGCACATAGTGTTTAAGTATCACTTCTAACAACTGTGCTAAGTATGGTTCAATTCGGGCCATTACCTGGTATAGCTGTCATATAAACCGATCTTGGGTCTTGACTTCTTGAGGCTCTAGAGTGCGCAATTCTTATCCGATTAGAATGAAATTTTGCACCACGATGATATCCAACAACTGTGCCAAGTATGGGTCAAATCGGTTCATAACCTCATATAGCTGCCATATAAACCGATTTGGGATCTTGACTTCTTGAGCCTCTAGAGATCGCAATTATTGTCCGATTAGGATGAAATTTTGCACGACGTGTTTTGTTATGATATCCAATAACTATGCCAAGTGTGGTTCAAATCGGTACATAACCTGATATAGCTGCCATATAAACCGATCTTGGGTCTTGACTTCTTGAGCCTCTAGAGTGCACAATTCTTATCCGATAGGTATTGGTATTGGTATTGTAAATGGGCCATATCGGTCCATGTTTTGATATAGCTGCCATATAAACCGATCTTGGGTCTTGACTTCTTGAGCCTCTAGAGTGCGCAATTCTTATCCGATTAGGATGAAATTTTGCACGACGTGTTTTGTTATGGTGGAGGGTATATAAGATTCGGCCCGGCCGAACTAAGCACGCTTTTACTTTTTATACCCTTCACCATAAGATGGGGGGTATACTAATATCGTCATTCTGTTTGTAACTACTCGAAATATTCGTCTGAGACCCCATAAAGTATATATATTCTTGATCGTCGCGACATTTTATGTCGATCTAGCCATGTCCGTCCGTCTGTCCGTCCGTCCTTCCGTCCGTCTGTCCGTCCGTCCGTCCGTCTGTCTGTCGAAAGCACGCTATTTTCCGAAGGAGTATAGCTAGCCACTTTAAATTTTGCACAAATACTTCTTATTAGTGTAGGTCGGTTGGTATTGTAAATGGGCCATATCGGTCCATGTTTGGATATAGCTGCCATATAAACCGATCTTGGGTCTTGACTTCTTGAGCCTCTAGAGTGCGCAATTCTTATCCGATTGGAATGAAATTTTGCACGACGTGTTTTGTTATGATATCCAACAACTGTGCCAAGTATAGTTCAAGTCGGTCCATAACCTAATTTAGCTGCCATATCAACCGATCTTGGGTCTTGACTTCTTGAGCTTCTAGAGTGCGCAATTCTTATCCGATTGGAATGAAATTTTGCACGACGTGTTTTGTTATGATATTCAACAACGTTGCCGAGTATGGTTCAAATCGCTCCATAACCTGATATAGCTGCCATATAAACTGATCTTGGTCTTGATTTCTTGAGCCTCTAGAGATCGCAATTATTATCCGATTGAAATGAAATTTTGCACGACGTGTTTTGTTATTATATCCAACAACTGTGCCAAGTATGGTTCAAATCGGTCCATAACCTGATATAGCTGCCATATAAACCGATCTTGGGTCTTGACTTCTTAAGCCTCTAGAGGGCGCAATTCTTAACCGATTGGAATGGAATTTCGCACGACGTGTTTTGTTATGATACCCAACAACTGTGCCAAGTATGGTTCAAATCGGTCCACAACCTGATATAGCTGCCATATAAACCGATCTTGGGTCTTGACTTCTTGAGCCTCTAGAGTGCGCAATTCTTATCCGATTGGAATGAATTTTTGGCACCAAGTATTTCGTTATGATATCCAACAACTGTGCCAAGTATGGTTGAAATCGGTCCATAACCTGATATAGCTGTCATATAAACAGATCTGGGGATTTGACTTCTTGAGCTTCTAGAGGGCGCAATTCCTATCCGATTTGGCTGAAATTTTGCATGACGTATTTTATTTTTACTTTCAACAACTGTGTCAAATAAGGTTCAAATCGGTTCATAACCTGATATAGCTGCCATATAAACCGATCTGGGATCTTGACTTCTTGAACCCTAGAAGTCGCAATTATTATCCGATATGACTGAAATTTTGTACGACGGGACCTCTCATGACCATCAAAAAACGTGTTTATTATGGTCTGAATCGGTCTATAGCCCGATACAGATCCCATATAAATCGTTCTCTCTATTTTACTTCGTGAGCGCCAATGGGCGCAATTCTTATACGAATTGGCTGAAATTTTACACGGGTCTCCAACATATAATTTAATTGTGGTCCGAACCGGACCATATCTTGATATCGTTTTAATAGCAGAGCAACTCTTTTCTTATCTCCTTTTTTGCCTAAGAAGAGATGCCGGGAAAAGAACTCGACAAATGCGATCCATGGTGGAGGGTATATAAGAATCGGCCCGGCCGAACTTAGCACGCTTTTACTTGTTTTACACTTTTTATTTGTAAACACGGTTTTGTTCCACTTTTTATTTATTGTAACCTGGTTTATTTATTGAGAACCTACTTTAGTCGGATATATTATATAACAATAAATCTACACTCTAATTATAACATTATTATCTTGTTGTGTAGACAATAAATCCATAAATAAATAAATTTAGTTGTCATATAAACCGATCTGGAATATTAACTTCTTGAGCCACTGGCGGGCGCAATTCTTAACCGATTTGGCTAAAATTTTGCACGAGGTGTTTTGTTACGATTTTCAACAACTGTGTTAAATATGATCTTGGATGTTGACTTCTGAGCTTCTAGAGTGGCCAACTTTTTTCGATTTAGCTGAAGTTAAGCAAGATGTGTTTCGTTATGACTTCCCACAACTGTGCCAAGTATGGTTCAAATCGGTCCATAACCTGATATAGTTGCCATATAAACCGATTTGGGATTTTGCTTTCTTGAGCCTCTAGATGGCGCAGTTATTATCCGATTTGACTGAAATGTTGTACAACGGCTTCTCCATTGATCTTCAACATACGAGTCAAATATCGTCTGAATCGGTGTATAGCCTGATACAGCTCCCATATAAACCGATCTCCCTATTTTACTTCTTGAGCTCCTAAGGGCGCAATTCTTATTCGAATTGGCTGAAAATTTACGCAGTTACTTCTACTGTGGTTTCCAACATTAAATTAAATGATGGTCAATACCATAGCACTTATTATACCCACCACCGAAGGATGGGGGTATATTCATTTTGTCATTCCGTTTGCAACACATCGAAATATCCATTTCCGACCCTATAAAATATATATATCCTTGATCAGCGTGAAAATCTAAGACGATCTAGACATGTCCGTCCGTCTGTCTATTAAAAATAGAGATATTGAGCTGAAACTTTGCACAGATTCCTTTTTTGTCCACAAGCAGGTTTAGTTCGAAGATGGGCTATATCGGACTATATCTTGATATAGCCCCCATATAGACCGATCCTCCGATTTAGGGTCTTAGGCCAATAAAAGCCACATTTATTATCCGATTTTGCTGAAATTTGGGGCCGTGAGTTGTGTTAGGCACTTCGACATCCTTCGTCAATTTAGCTCAGATCGATCCAAATTTGGATATAGCTGCCATACAGACCGATCCGCCGATTTAAGGTCTTAGGCCAATAAAAGCCACATTTTTTATCAGATTTTATTGAAATTTGGGACAGTGAGTTAAGTTAAGCCCTTTGACATACTTCTGCATTATGGCCCTTCGACATCCTTCGTCAATTTGGGTCATATCGGTCTAGATTTTGATATAGCCGCTATGTAGACCGATCCGCCGATTTAGGGTCTTCGGCCCATAAAAGCCACATTTATTATCCGATTTTGCTGAAATTTGGGCAATGAGTTGTATTAGACCCTTCGACATTCTTCATCAATTTTTCTCAGATCGGTCCAGATTTGGATATAGCTGCCATATAGACCGATCCGCTGATTTAAGGTCTTAGGCCAATAAAAGCCACATTTTTTATCCGATTTTGTTGAAATTTGGGACAGTGAGTTAAGTTAAGCCCTTTGACATACTTCTGCATTATGGCACAGATCGGTCCAGATTTGGATATAGCTGTCATGCAGACCAATCCGCCGATTTAGCGTCTTAGTCCCATAAAAACCACATTTATTGTCCGATGTCGGCGCAATTTAGGACAGTGAGTTGTGCTAGGCCCTCCGACATCCTTCTTCAATTTAGGATCGGTCCAAATTTGGATATAACGTCCATATAGACCGATGTCCCGATTTGATGTTTTGGGCCCATAAAAGGCGCATTTATTGTCCAATGTTGCCGAAATTTGGGACAGAGAGTTAAGTTAAGCCCCTTCACATATTTCTGCAATTTGGTCCAGATCGGTCAATATTTGCATAAAGCTACCATATAGACCGATATCTCTATTTAAAGTCTTGGCCCCAAAAGGGCGCATTTATAATCCGATTTAACTGAAATTTGATACACATACGACATCCATTTTGTACATGGTTTAGATCGGTTTATTTTAAGATATAACTACTAAAAAGACCAATATTTTTATACCCTCCACCATAAGATGGGGGGTATACTAATTTCGTCATTCTGTTTGTAACTACTCGAAATATTCGTCTGAGACCCCATAGTATATATATTCTTGATCGTCGCGACATTTTATGTCGATCTAGCCATGTCCGTCCGTCTGTCCGTCCGTCTGTCCGTCCGTCTGTCCGTCCGTCCGTCCGTCCGTCTGTCTGTCGAAAGCACGCTAACTTCCGAAGGAGTAAAGCTAGCCGCTTGAAATTTTGCACAAATACTTCTTATTAGTGTAGGTCGGTTGGTATTGTAAATGGGCCATATCGGTCTATGTTTTGATATAGCTGCCATATAAACCGATCTTGGGTCTTGAATTCTTGAGCCTCTAGAGTGCGCAATTCTTATCCAATTGGAATGAAATTTTGCACGACGTGTTTTGTTATGATATCCAACAACTGTACCAAGTATGGTTCAAATCGGTCTATAACCTAATATAGCTGCCATATAAACCAATCTTGGGTCTTGACTTCTTGAGCCTCTAGAGTGCGCAATTCTTATCCGATTGGAATGAAATTTTGCACGACGTGTTTTGTTATGATATCCAACAACTGTGCCAAGTATGGTTCAAATCGACCGATAACCTAATATAGCTGCCATATAAACCGATCTTGGGTCTTGACTTCTTGAGCCTCTAGAGTGCGCAATGCTTATCCGATTGGAATGAAATTTTGCACGACGTGTTTTGTTATGATATCCAACATCTGTGCCAAGTATGATTCAAATCGGTCCATAACCTGATATAGCTGACATATTAACCGATCTGGGATCTTGACTTCTCGAGCCTCTAGAGGTCGCAATTATTATCCGATTTGTCTGAAATTATGTACGACGGATCTTCTCATGACCATCAACATACGTGTTTATTATGATCTGAATTGGTCTATAGCCCGATACAGCTCCCATATAAATCGATCTCTCTATTTTACTTCTTGAGCCCCCAAAGGGCGCAATTCTTATTCGAATTGGCTGACATTTTACATAGGTCTCCAACATGTAATAATATAATAATAGCAGAGCAAATCTTTTCTTTTATCCTTTTTTGCCTAAGAAGAGATGCCGGGAGAAGAACTCGGCAAATGCGATCCATGGTGGAGGGTATGTAAGATTCGGCCCGGCCGAACTTAGCACGCTTTTACTTGTTTTATACACAATTGAACAATGACTTGTACCTATTAGTATTTGGTCCAAATCGGATCATATTTCGATATAACTACTATGGGACATAAGATATGCAATTTTCTGCGGATTTTGATGAAAGGTGGTTAACATATATACCCGAGGTGTTGGGTATCCAAAGTTGGGCCCGGCCGAACTTAACGCTTTTTTACTTGTTTTCTTTTATCCTTGGTTTGCTTTAAAAGAGATACTGGGAAAAGAACTTGGCAAATGCGATCCATGGCGGAAGGTTTATAAGATTGGTCCGGCCGAACTTAGCCAGCTTTTACTTGTTACATATTTCTTTTGTTGTCTATGTGCGTTTAAGATCATTTGTTTACACCCTACACCATCGCTGTGGTACAGGGTATTATAACTTTGTTCATTTGTTTTCAACGCTAAGAAGAGAAGGGCTAGACCCATTGATAAGGATTCGATTTAGCTATACCCGTCTGTCTGTCTATGTATTCTTGTGATCAATGGGCAGGTCCCATTATTGTCAGATTATCACAAAATTTTGCACATGCCACTTCTTTGGCCGAAGGACAGTTTAGATTAAGCTATTGCTCCCATATGTATGAAAATCCAATATGGCTTTTTAAGGCTGTAGAAACCACAATTTTGGTCCGATCCTTTTAAAACATCACACGATGTGTTTTATTCGACGCCCTCATATGTGTGCAAATTTTCGTGAAAATCAGTCTAGATTTATATATAGGTCTCATATATATCTTTCATCCCATATGGTCTTTTAATGAGGTGTTTTATGTGATGTCCCAATATGTGTACAAAATTTCATAAAAATTGGTTTGATTAAGATATATCTCCCTTCCGATATGTTCTTTGAAGGGTGTAGAAGACAAAATGTTGGTTCGATCATTAAAAAAATTTGCATGAGGTCTTTTATTTGTCTTCCCAATATGTATGCAAATTTTCATGAAAATGAGTTTAAATTTCTTTATAGCTCCCATATATATCTTTCACTCGATATGACCTTTAAGCCTGTAGATGCCAAAATGGTCGGATCTTTACAATATTGGGCATGTGCTATTGTATATAGCCCTCATATATATCCGATATGGTCTTTTAGTACATGTTTCAGTCCAAAGCTGTTTTGAGCAAACGACTAGTTTTTCCTTTATAATGCTCTGAAAATGACTCGTTTTTCCTTTACAATTTATAAGGGCAAAACGGCTCGTTTGCCACAAAAACGAGTCATTCACAGTATATGAGCACAAATATATGCCTAAATTGTGCTAAATAAACACAGTTCTGGTTATTATTCCTCATGTAACCTATTTTTTCAATAGGATTTTGACCACGAGTTACTTTCCATTAGCGTGGAAACATGCCAAAGTCATCCCACTGCCTAAAAATTCCAAGGAATATAGACCAATTGCGATTCTTTGTTACTTGTCAAAGGTCTTTGAGAAATTGTTGTATTTGCAAATGTCGTCTTTTGTCAACGTGAACTCTTTGTTATATTTGAGACAGTCCGGGTTTCGACCTAACCACAGCTGCGTAACTGCCTTGGCAGACGTCACTGAGAGGATCAGGGCCAATTTGGAGAATGACAAGATAAATTTCCTTGTTTTTCTTGACCATTCTAAGGCATTTGACACTGTGGATCATTCGTTGTTATGTGATAAGATGAGACATCTTTACAATTTTTCTTCTACGTCCGTTCGTCTTATTTTGTCGTACCTGTCACACCGCACTCAGTCCGTCAGTTATAAGTCTTCTCTATCGGCACCTCTGCTTGTTTTAAAAGGTGTTCCTCAGGGATCAATTCTGGGTCCTCTTCTCTTTTCATTGTACAGTAACGACTTGGCGGGTCAATTGTCTTATTGTGAGGTACATATGTACGCTGACGATGTACAAATATATATCGGCAGTCCGAGGGATGAGATTGCTGAAAACATACGCCTGCTTAATCATGATCTGTCAAGACTCAGCACGTGGGCGAAAGCCAATGGCCTGTGTCTCAACCCTGTAAAGTCCAAGTGTGTGGTTATCAGAAACAGGCTGTCTCGTTTTTCATGTGATGTCGGTATATTCATTAACGACTCTAGATTGGAAATCGTTCCTCATGCAAAGAACTTGGGCGTTGTTATTAACAGCACTCTGACTTGGAGTAATCATATCGACTCTAACGTTGGTCAGGGATATTCAAAATTGCGTGCTCTCTGGGCCACTCAGTCGGTTACTCCGCTGAGGGTTAGGTCTCTCTTGGCAAAGACTTATCTTGTTCCTGGCATTCTTTACGGCTGTGAATTCACTTCCTAACTATCTGCAATTACTCAGTAACTCTGCAACACTTAAAACCAGACTTTGGAAACATTTTACTGCATTAAGTTGATGAATGTTAAGACTCATTTATATATTTATTTTTATTCTTTTATACTAACCTTAATTTCTTTTTTTCGGATCACTAAGTCTATTAATTCCTCTTTAATTGATAAATTCACTTTTGTTTTTTTTATACCCGCCACCATAAGATGGGGGGTATACTAATTTCGTCATTCTGTTTGTAACTACTCGAAATATTCGTCTGAGACCCCATAAAGTATATATATTCTTGATCGTCGCGACATTTTATGTCGATCTAGCCATGTCCGTCCGTCTGTCCGTCCGTCCGTCTGTCTGTCGAAAGCACGCTAACTTCCGAAGGAGTAAAGCTAGCCGCTTGAAATTTTGCACAAATACTTCTTATTAGTGTAGGTCGGTTGGTATTGTAAATGGGCCATATCGGTCCATGTTTTGATATAGCTGCCATATAAACCGATCTTGGGTCTTGATTTCTTGAGCCTCTAGAGTGCGCAATTCTTATCCGATTTGAATGAAATTTTGCACCACTTGTTTTGTTATGACATCCAATAACTGTGCCAAGTATAGTTTAAATCGGTCCATAACCTGATATAGCTGCCATATCAACCGATCTTGGGTCTTGACTTCTTGAGCCTCTAGCGTGCGCAATTCTTATCCGATCAGAATGAAACTTGGCACGACGTGTTTTGCTATGATATCCAATAACTGTGCCAAGTATGGCTGAAATCGGTCCATAACCTGATATAGCTGCCATATAAACCGATCTTGTGTCTTGACTTCTTGAGCCTCTAGAGTGCGCAATTCTTATCCGATTGATATGAAATTTTGCACAACGTGTTTTGTTATTATATACAACAACTGTGCCAAGTATGGTTCAAATCGGTCCATAACCTGATGTAGCTGTCATATAAACCGATCTTGGGTCTTGACTTCTTGAGCCTCTAGAGGGCACAATTCTTATCCGATTTGAATGAATTTTTGCACGAGGTATTTCGTTATGATATCCAACAACTGTGCTAAGTATGGTTGAAATCGGTTCATAACCTGATATAGCTGTCATATAAACATATCTGGGGATTTGACTTCTTGAGCTTCTAGAGGGAGCAATTCCTATTTGATTTGGCTGAAATTTTGCATGACGTATTTTATTTTTACTTTCAACAACTGTGTCAAATAAGATTCAAATCGGTTCATAACCTGATATAGCTGCCATATAAACCGATCTGGGATCTTGACTTCTTGACCCCTAGAGGTCGCACTTATTATCCGATATGCCTGAAATTTTGTACGACGAATCCTCTCATGACCATCAACAAACGTGTTTATTGTGGTCTGAATCGGTCTATAGCCCGATACAGATCCCATATAAATCGTTCTCTCTATTTTACTTCGTGAGCCCCCAATGGACGCTATTCTTATACGAATTGGCTGAAATTTTACACAGGTCTCCAACATATAATTTAATTGTCGTCCGAACCGGACCATGTCTTGAGATCGTTTTAATAGCAGAGCAACTCTTTTCTTATATCCTTTTTTGCCTAAGAAGAGATGCCGAGAAAAGAACTCGACAAATGCGATCCATGGTGGAGGGTATATAAGATTCGGCACGGCCGAACTTAGCACGCTTTTACTTGTTTCTTTTAAATTCAAATCTACAAAGCCACAAATGTTAGTTTTTTCCGTTAGTAAGTTATTCATTCAAAATCTGTGATGTATTGTATAGCTATAGATTCTTAGTTTTAAGTGTTTACTATGTACAATTGTTGGAGATATTACCCGCACTTTAATTATAAGAATTTTATATTCTTGTTGTTCGGGTGTAAATAAATAAATTACAAATTAAGAATTGAGGTTACTTTATAGTTTTTTAGAGCGCACAAGAAGCCGATTACTGGCTTAAATGTATGTCCATAGTGGCACGAGGCGGATTAATATCTGCACCCTCTTTTCAACCCAACCTAAAAATTAATTCGCCCGATTTTTGAAAATATTTTTCACCTACGGCGCATTGCATTTGTTTTGGAGTAGTTTTACATAATGCAAAAGCACCAAATTTGGCTAATTTTTTTTAAATTTGGTGCGTTTTTGTTTGGTCCTACTGTCATGGCGCTGTTGGAATACAGTGGCTTAAATTTGAAGATGTTATCTTTTTTTCGAGAGTTTTGTTTCTGTCACTGGAAGCCATAACAAAAATCCTTAGATCAAGGAAAAAATATTTTATTTGTAATGTATTTTTTTGTATGTAAAAATTGGATATATATGAACCTCAAAATATTTCTGCTAATTTACATGCCCTATTTGCCAATCTGTTTCTATGTTAAGACGTATGCACAATTTTCCAATTATGATCTTGGTTTTTTCTACAGCATTCAATAGTTCTCACAGAAACCTTCATAGGCGAATTGAAGTTTTTAATTACAAGAGAAAGCCTATTGCAATATTGCGTACTCTCATCTCGCAACGCCTGGTTGGCATGACAAAGCAAATCTGCCGTCAATCAGCCACACGACGAATGATTGCCTTCCACACTACGAGGCAGTCTGCAAGTGTTGATGGGAACAAATGAAGCCATATAATATCCTTTGTCTGACAATCAGCCGTCTATCGAGGTATCACAATTCCATTTAATTTACTTATTTCGCCAATGAATGTGTAACACATTTCGTTCAGCTGTAATGAAAATAAATACAGATGTATATATTAATATACTATAATACATTAGTGGAAAGGAAGAAGGATTTTGGGACTAGGACACACTAATCGAGTTCTTCTTTTGTTGAAAAGCAATCTAACGTTTATAGCATAAAATTAAAGTCAATAAATTTTTCATTAAAAATAAATTCAAATCTAACATATTTACATAATAAAAACACAAACATAATTATGAAAATCATTTAATGTCCAATTAAACAGCAATTGCTGTAAGCTGGGCAGGTGCATTTCGCACTGGAGTTGTCAGATCAATAACATATATGGGATGCTGGTGGACGGCGCTTCAAAATTCCTCCTAGAGTCCATTACACAGCCTGATGCAAAAGATGGCTTCTTTGTGTATTACATCTGCACATAGGACGACACCTGAATCTTGACATTGTGGCTAGACAAATTGCTGCGATCACTGCTGCAAGGCTGAGGAAGCTATCTCTTTGGTCATGTGGCGGCTACCGACACTGTGTTACCCTCGATACAATTTAGCGTGAATTAAACATTGTCTGAGCCGCTTTTATGAAAAGTACTGTACAACTATTCCTGATTTGAAGTTCAATACCCCTGGTAATAAAAGTTACATAGAATCACATACGGATGGCTCAAAACAAGACTACCAGGTGGGTTTTGACGTGTACTCTGAAGAACTAGAACTGGTCAAATCGAGAAGTTTACCCGACCACTCTAGTATGTATTAAGCGGAGATCCCAGCAATTAAAGAAGTGATGGAATGGCTAAGTTAAATATTATAACAACGGTTGGCATAAATATCTTCTCAGATTGCCAGCCGACATGAAATCCCTTGAAGTCAAAGACCGCCCTCAGCTGTCGTAGATCTCCTAACGAGATGGCTTAACAGTTCTCACCTGTTCTGGCTGCCGGGCCACAGAGATATCCCATGGAATTGCAAAGCAGCTAGAAACTACCTTGCACATTCCAGGGGAAATGGAAACTGTGGGTATGCCTCAAACAGCTGTTATATGAAAACCAGCAGTTAAATTCAAATAAATAGCTAAAGAGAGAGAGGTTGTGCTTACTCTCGGGCAAAATTTTACTGGAAAACTACGCGAACGGACCTGGTGTGATTGTGTTATATTTGGATAGAAAATCACAACCGGCTATTGCAGGCGATCTTATACCTCAAAGTGCAGAAAATGTTTGTGTATCGCAACATAAGTCGTTCTTATCATACAGGCAGAGTAGCCAAACGCAATGGTGGGGTCAAAAAAAAAAAACAAAAAAAAAAAAGTAAAAAGGCGTTAAGTTTGCCCGGGCCGAACTTTGGATACCCACAACCTCGGGTATATATGTAAACCACCTTTCATCAAAAAAACCTTATGTCCCATAGCAGTTGTATCGAAATGTGTTCCGATTTGGACTACACACTAATAAGTACAGTAGCTATATCTAAAAATAAACCGATCTGAACCATATACGACACGGATGTGGATAAGCCTAACATAAGTCACTGTGTCAAATTTCAGTGAAATCGGATTATAAATGCGCCTTTTATAGAGCCAAGACTTTAAATCGAGATATCGGTTTACATGGCAGCTATATCCAAATATGGACCGATTTAGGCCAAGTTGCAGAAAAATGTCGAAGAGCCTAACACAAAACACTGTCTCAATTTTCAGCGACATCGGACATTAAATCACCTTTTATGGGCCCAAAACCTTAAATCGAGAAATCGGTCTATATGACAGCTATATCCAAATCTGAACCCATGAGGGCCAAATTGAAGAAGGATGTCGAAGGCCCAAACACAACTCGCTGTCCCAAATTTCAGCAAAATCCCTAAATCGGCAGATCGGTCTATATGGGGGCTATATCAAGATATAGTCCGATATAGCCCATCTTCGAACTTAACCTTCTTATGCACAAAACAAGAATCTGTGCAAAATTTCAGCTCAATATCTCTATTTTTAAAGAATGTAGCGAGATTTCAACAGACAGACGGACGGACATGTCTAGATCGTCTTGGATGTTTACGCTGATCATGAATATATATACTTTATAAGGTCGGAAATGGATATTTCGATGTGTTGCAAACGGAATGACAAAATGAATATACCCCCATCCTTCGGTAGTGGGTATAACAAAACAAAGAAATAATAACATCTAAAACGCTTTGGCAAGTGAAGGCTCGATTTCAACGAAAATCACGTCGTAGTGGCAATCAGATATCTAAACATTAGAAAATACCACATGAAAAGATGCGAATTATATTGAAAAAAAAGAGTACCCTTTTTTATATCAAAGCAAACAACACACAGAAACAAGTAAAAGCGTGCTAAGTTTGGCCGGGGCGAATCTTATATGCCCTCCGCCATGGATCGCATTTGTCAAGGTCTTTGCCCGATATTTTTTTATAGGTAAGCAAAGGATAATGGAAAATAATTGATTTCCTATTGGAGCTATACCAAGTTATGAACCAATTGGGGTCATACTTGGTGTGTCTGGTGGAGAGCAAAAATGGAAGTCGTTGTGTAAATTTGAGCTAAATCAGATATGTATAACAACTTAGCATTTGTTAAGTTCTTTGGCCGATATCTCTTTACAGACAAATAAAGGATAATGGATAAAAATGGCTATGCTATTTCAGCTATACTAAGTTATGATCCGATTGGATCCATACTTAGTTTGGCTGTTGAACACCAAAGTGGAATTGAATTTGCAAAATTTTAGTCAAAACGGATAAGAATTGCTATAGTGGCTTTAGAAATATAATTGGGAGATCTGTTTATTCGTGAGCTATATCAGTTTATTGACCGATTAAATATCATGTATCATTTAAATGTCATGCAAGAAGTCGTTGTGCAAAAATTCCGCCACATCGGATCCGAATTGCTCCCTCTAGAGGCTCAAGAAATATAATCGAAGGATCGACTTATATGGGAGCTATTTCAGGTTATGTACCAATTCAGACTATACTTGTAGCAGTTGTTAGAAGTAAGAACAAACACTTCTTCTAAATCGGACAAAAATTGCGCCCTCTAAAGGCTCACGAATTCAAGATACGAGATAGGTTTATATGGGAGCTAAATCAGGTTATGAACCGATATGTTATCATGGACAGAGTGCTTTTCACTTTGGGTCGTTGAGATTCAAACAAATTGTTGCAGGAAAATTAACAAATTTTGTTATTGTTTGACAAAAGTTTTTGGTTTTTAAAATTATTTCTATCTGCACAGAAAAAAAACTCGTAGGAAAAACCAACTTCTAAATTTTTATGTGAAAATGCAAATTCTCAACGAATTTTGCTACTGAATTTAAGACTTTACTTGCTGGAGTAGGTTTGTAGAGACTTGACAAAATCATTTAAATTTTGTAGTACTATGTATCGCACAAAAGTCCCATGCCATTCGAAACTTGCAAACCCTTGTTCGAATCCCCCGGCCGGTCAAAAACAAATTTTATTTTTTTTCTCTAAACTTATTCTAAACAGTCGGCCGGGCCAAACTTTGGATACCCACCACCTCGGGTATGTATGTAAACCATTTTCTTTCTATATAATTAATTCCCCCATAGCATCTATACCGAAAAATGGTCCGATTTGGACCAAATTTGACGCGGATATTGTGTGGTCTAATAAGTAAAAGTCATTAATCAATTTTGTAGAAGGATTGAAGGAGAATGTCGAGGGGACTAACACAACTCCCTATCACGAATTTTGTCTAAATCAGATAATAAATGTGGCTCTTATGAACCTAAGAACTTAAATCGGCGGATCGGTCAATATTGCAGCTATATCCAAATCTTGACCGATCTGAGCTAAATTGAGGAGGAACGTCGAAGGACTTAACACAACTCACTGTTCCAAATTTCAGCAAAATCGAATAATAAATGTGGATTTTATGGGTCTAAGACCCTAAATCGGCGGATCGGTCTATATGGGGCTATATAAAGATATAGTCCGATATAGGCCATCTTCGAACTTAACCAGCTTATGGACAAAAACGAATCTATGCAAGGTTTCAACTCAATATCTCTTTGTAGCGTGATTTCAACAGACAGGCGGACAGAAGGTCAGACTGACGGACATGGCTAGATCGTCTCAGATTTAAACATTGATCAAGAATATATATACTTTGTTGGGTCGGAAATGGATAGTTCGATGTCTTGCAAACAGTGGGTATAAAAACCATTTACTAACGCACATGTGCTTGTTTTGGTTCACTGCTTCCGTGTGTGTTTGGTGGTTAGTTTTATACTTAAGGCGATGAAAGAATGGATAGGCGATAGGAGCAGATCATACCATAGCCGTACAATCGATGAGACGATAGGAAATCTGGAATGGGTGAAAGAGGTGTCCGATCGGATATCTGAGACGATGCATGAGGTCGAGTGCAATGCTACACAGATGGATCAAAGCTGGAAGACAGAGTAGGCCTGGGGGTCTACATTGAGAACCCAGGGACTGATAACTGTTTTAGACTGCCTGACCATAATACGGCGGAGATCCGAGCGATCACAGAATACGTTAAGTGGTGTGTTGTTAACGCAAGGACGTCAAATGTGAACTGTAAACTGTGTTACGAACTGTGTGAACTGTGTTGCGAACAGTAAACTGGCCATCAGTTCAATAACAACCAAGACAGTATGTAAGAAGGAGATAAACGCCTTCTCTGAGAATGGCTCGATCCGAAACGGAATAAAAAAGCAGACGATATGGATGTGAAGGTCAGAGAACTGCAGTCAATAAACTTGGTTAACCCGAAGCCTTTCGGGTCGACGCAGTACTCATGCTCAGGCACGTTCACAAGGAAACATTTTTTATCACACACGACTCACGAAACAATCACGACTAACGGGACAATCAGGACTTACGAAAAAAACCACAACACTCACGAGACATCACGATTCACGATACACTCATGACTCACGATACATGAATAAACATTCAGACAGGTCCTCAAAGAAATGAAAACCTAAAGAGGAACTCCTTCTGACTGCTAGTGCAAGACACACACACACAGATGGTGTTCTATGGTCTTTTCTTCTTCGATGTCCTCACAGCTTCTGGACCTGTCATGACGGAACCAATGACTGAGACACCTGTTCTAGCCAATGACTGCAAAGCAGTAGACTTCTTCAAGTCTAGATTACGCCACATAGTTTTAGAATGCTCACAGCCCCCTCTTTGTGACCATCTATCATTCGTTGCCCTTCGTACCTGGTCCTAAAAACTTAGCTTACATGTCGCTAGAGGCATACCCACAGATTCCAGTATCCCTGGAATGTGTAGGGTAGTTCCTAGTCTCGCCAGCTCGCCCCCTTTAAAGTTCCTTGGGATATCTCTGTGGCCCGGCACCCAGAACAGGTGAATTTTAAACTGTTCAACCATCTCGTTGAGAGATCTGCGACAGTCGAGGGCGGTTTTTGTGTGCTGAAATACGTTCTTCAGGGATTTAATGGCTGCCTGGCTGTCTGTAAAGATACTTATGCCACTCGTCGTAATGACATTACATCTTAGCCATTCCACCACTTCCTTAATTCCAAGGATCTCCGCTTGATACACACTTCAGTGGTCTGGTAGCCTTTTCGATATGACAAGTTCTAGATCTTCAAAGCCCACCTGGTGGTTTAGTTTGGAACCATTCGTATAGAAGTAACTTTCTGTTACCAGGGATATCGTAGTTCCAATCGGGTCTATCAGGAATAGTGGTAGAGTAATTTTTATCAAAAAGCGGGTCAGGTAGGATGTATTCCACACTGCATTGGATATTATATTAAGTATAACACAGTGTCCGTGGCCGCCACTTCACCAATGAGAAAGCTCCCTTAACCTCACGGCAATGGTCGCTCCAATTTGTCTAGCCACAATGTTCAGAGGCATAAGATGTAGCATTAAATTCGGTGCATCAAATGGTGTCGTCCTCAGTGCGGCTGTGATGCACAACCAAGCCATTCTTTGAATACTGTTGAGTATAGAACAGTAGGTGGACTTTTAAAGCACCGTCCAGCAGACCTCAACACCACATAGCATTATAGGTCTGACAACTGCAGTATATACCCAATGCATGATACGCTGTCTAAACCCCCAGCTTTTGCCAATGGCTCTCTTGCGGGTGAGCGGATTTATATCCGCCATCTTTTCAACCTAACCGAACCTAGAGTCGAAAGAGCCAAGTTGTTGCTGCGCTTGCACGAACGTGGTGAGTATCCGATCATCGTGTTCACTCTCGTAAACTCCCAAAATGATCGTGTTTACATAACCGAGCGCAATTACGCTAATTTGGTCATACAAAAGGGAATGGATTCCGAAATTTAGATTGGTTGCACACAAATTGAACAAATAAATAGGTAAGGACGGGCTTAAACCGGGCAAAATCGGTCTGCTGATACCCTACACCACATTAAGAATGCTGGCTAAGTCGTTGAAATTAAACATTGCTCAAATTTTAAATGAGGAATTTCGACCAAAATATCTACATATTACGGGAGCCAAAGAAAATCGGTTAGGAAATGCGTTTGCAAAAGCGCTGAAAGTGAATATCGGGAGTTACATACATAGAGGAGCTTTCTCTAAATCTGAACCGATTCCAAAGAAATTCACCATTAATCCGACGAGTCATAAGAGAAACTTTAGTGTCAAATTTCGTGAGGATCGGTTAACAAATGACCAAATTATTGCAATAGTAGTAAAAAAATATAAATGGGAGCTACATATATCTTAATCTGATACGTTATAGAAGAAAAGCCTTTCATATTCTGGCAGTCGTAGACGGCGTGTGCAAAAAGATCGGTTGATAAATGAGCTTGCAATGGCTCCTTAAATGAAATTTGGAGATTTGTATGTGATTTGCATATAATTCACTAGTGATCTCAAAGAACATAAGAGAGACTTTCGAGTCAAATTTCGTGGGGGTATTTTGATTTTGTCATTGCGCTAGCAACACATTGAAATATCCATTTCCATCCCTATAAAGCATATATATTCTTGATCAGCGTAATCCGTCCGTCAGCGTCCGTCCGTCCGTCTTTCCGTTTGTCCGTCCGTTTGACCGTCTGTCTGTTGAAATCACGCTACAGTCTTTAAGAATAGAAATATTAAGCTGAAACTTTGCACAGATTCCTTTTTTGTCCATAAGCCGGTTAAGTTCGAGGATGGGCTATATCGAACTATATTCGCTCAAATTTGACACAATCACTTTTGTTAGGCTTTTTGAGATCCGTGTCGTATATGGTTCAGATCAGTCTATATTTGGATATGGCTACCAAAAAGACCAATATCTTGTTACGCAAAATTGAACACTGACTTGTACTTATTAGACCACTCAATATACTTGTCGAATTTACCAAATCGGACAGGCCAACCTTAAAGCTTTTTACTTGTTACACATAGTAAGTTCAACAAGACATTGTACAAATTTTTTAAAAAGCCAGCTAAGAAATACCCTGACAAAGCCTCTAGAAGTGAAAACGAGCGATGCCTATATAGGGGAGCTACATCTAAATCTGAACGGATTTCTATGAGATGAAACAGCAATGTCAAGAGTAATAAAAGAAACCTTCGTGCCAAATTTCGAGAGAATCGGTTAGCAAATGATCACATTATTGCAATATTAGTCCATATCGGTTCTGATTTCAATAAGATTTGCCTCAAAAAGATACCTGTGGTAAGTTTAAAGGCTATCGGGTGAAAATTGCGAACTGTAGTTTGTTCACAAATTAATATGGAAAGACAGACGGACATAGCTAAATCGCATCAGAAATTGATTCAGAGTCGATCGATATATTTATCAATGGGTATTTAACTCTTCCTTCTGGATGTTACATACATATTCACAATGTTATAATAAAATAACTTTTAAAAACAAATTTGGTCATTTGCAGTGGTAACACTTTGCATCAGCTATCCTGTACTAAGCAAGGATTTTGAACGGCGTAACACACAAGGCTCTATTGTTGGAAATCATAACAAAACACCACGCACAAATCGGGTAATAATTGTCCCTTCTTGATGTTCAAGAAGTCAAATCGGGAGACGGGTTTATAAGGGAGCCATATTAGATAATGGTCAGGTTTGACCTATTTACAATTCCAACAGACACACACACTTACTTCTACTACATTTTCCATGAACATTTCATTAAGGAACAGAGGATACTTCTCTCATATCAATGAGTGCAGTTCGATAAAAGTTTCAGCTCAATGATAAGTGGCCTCCTTTTTTATGTCGAGTCCCAACGGCGTTTCGCATAGCGCCACCACTTAGTAGCGAACTTTAAACATCACTGGATATCTGAAAAAATTCTAATGTTCACGCCGGGATTTGAACCCAGACATTCATCATGGTGGCCTCAAGACATACACTAATAAGAAGTATTTGTGCGAAATTTTAGGTAACTGGCCTTACTAATTTAAGAGTTAGCTTGCTTTCTTCAAACAGATTGAAGGATGACATTGCCAAATAATGTTTGAATCTCAAGACGATGAGTTGGGGTTCAGATCAATATTTCGATGGGTTAAAACGGACAACGAAATCCTTTGGTGGAGGATATAAAAATAGATGAGTTGCGAAACATTTGAATTCAGTTTGCATATGAATAGATGTGACAAGGTGTTAGGAAAGCTAGTAGTTCTTTGTTTTCGTCTTATAAGTTACTAGTTTTTAAATATGCAAAGTTTACTGGAACATTTGTCCAAGCATCCCATACGTGCTTTAATAATGCGCTAACATCACAAAAAAGCTTGCACTGAAAAAATAACAAGTAAAAGCGTGCTAAGTTCGGCCGGGCCGAATCTTATATACCCTCCACCATGGATCGCATTTGTCGAGTTCTTTTCCCGGCATCTCTTCTTAGGCAAAAAAGGATATAAGAAAAGAGTTGCTCTGCTATTAAAACGATATCAAGATATGGTCCGGTTCGGACCACTATTAAATTATATGTTGGAGACCTGTGTAAAATTTCAGCCAATTCGTATAAGAATTGCGCCCATTGGGGCTCACGAAGTAAAATAAAGAGAACGATTTATATGTGATCTGTATCGGGCTATAGACCGATTCAGACCATAATAAACACGTTTATTGATGGTCATTAGAGGATCCGTCGTACAAAATTTCAGGCATATCGGATAATAATTGCGACCTCTAGGGGTCAAGAAGTCAAGATCCCAGATCGGTTTTTATGGCAGCTATATCAGGTTATGAACCGATTTGAACCTTATTTGACACAGTTGTTAAAAGTAAAAATAAAATACGTCATGCAAAATTTCAGCCAAATCGGATAGGAATTGCGCCCTCTAGAAGCTCAAGAAGTCAAATCCCCAGATCTGTTTATATGACAGCTATATCAGGTTATGGACCGATTTCAACCATACTTGGCACAGTTGTTGGATATCATAATGAAATACTTCGTGCAAAAATTCATTCAAATTGGATAAGAATTGTGCCCTCTAGAGGCTCAAGAAGTCAAGACCCAAGATCGGTTTATATGGCGGTTATATCAGGTTATGGACCGATTTAAACCATACTTGGTACAGTTGTTGGGTATCATAACAAAACACGTCGTGCGAAATTCCATTCCATTCGGATAAGAATTGCGCCCTCTAGAGGCTCAAGAAGTCAAGACCCAAGATCGGTTTATATGGCAGCTATATCAGGTTATGGACCGATTTGAACCATACTTGGCACAGTTGTTGGATATCAGAACAAAACACGTCGTGCAAAATTTCATTTCAATCGGATAAGAATTGCGCACTCTAGAGGCTCAAGAAATCAAGACCCAAGATCGGTTTATATGGCAGCTATATCAGGTTATGGACCGATTTGAACCATACTTGGCACAATTGTTTGATATAACAACAAAATATGTCGTGCAAAATTTCATTCTGATCGGATAAGAATTGCGCACGCTAGAGGCTCAAGAAGTCAAGACCCAAGATCGGTTTATATAACAGCTATATCAGATTATGGACCGATTTGAACTATACTTGGCGCAGTTGTTGGATATCATAACAAAACACGTCGTGCAAAATTTCATTCCAATCGGATAAGAATTGCGCACTCTAGAGGCTCAAGAAGTCAAGACCCAAGATCGGTTTATATGGCAGCTATATCAAAACATGGACCGATATGGCCCATTTACAATACCAACCGACCTACACTAATAAGAAGTATTTGTGCAAAATTTCAAGCGGCTAGCTTTACTCCTTCGGAAGTTAGCGTGCTTTCGACAGACAACCGGACGGACGGACGGACGGACAGACGGACGGACATGGCTAGATCGACATAAAATTTCACGACGATCAAGAATATATATACTTTATGGGGTCTCAGACGAATATTTCGAGTAGTTACAATCAGAATGACGAAAATAGTATGCCCCCCATCTTATGGTGGAGGGTATAAAAATATATACCATATATCCTTTTTATTAAAATCCTATTTTAACCCATACTCAAAACGTTTCAGTGACTTTTCAGGTGTTTTCAACAGAATTAGTTCATCACCAATATAGTACATGCTCACTTCCTTTTGTCGCTCATGCTAGTTTGGATGATAAAGTAGATTGTGTTAAAATCATGACCAAAATTTATGGATGTGTGCCCATCCGCATTCGTTGGCAAGCGCCAGCGGCAAGAACAAATTGCATTGCATTTATTCATCAAAATAACACCAAAGAATGTTTCACTAATGCCAGTCATTGATAATGCCCCGAATTGGAATCACATCGTCATTTCTCTTTTACCCCGTCAACACAGATTCTCGCATATGTGTGTACCTTCGACAAGGGGCTTATTTCCCCACTTCCGTTCACATGCTCACACAACCCAGAAAGGAGAGACAGTTGCCTGCCCGTTTGCATCTGTGGCATGAACATTGATGCCATAAGTATCTGGGATTCCAAGTCAATTAGAAATAATGGCATTAGGAGACATAAAGTAGCAAATCGACATCTTTATAATTTGATGTTCACAGTCAAGCAAGTAGACACACGACATACGTGCCCGCCCAATGACTCTTCGAAAAGCTCACATCTGTCTGCCTATGAATTTGATAAATTATATTTCCGTTCGTGCCCTCACATTGCCAGTCATCGAGTAGATAATTGGGTATGTGAGCTTGGTGATGCTTCTAGGGCGAATGCTAAACGAACAGATCAATAAATTAATTTCGATAGATGGAAAGTGTTAGGCATAATTATCACCACTTTGAGCTATGGAATAATGACCTTCTGTATTCGCTAGTTAGAAGTGAGTCCTTCGGCCTTATTTCATATGGTGGCGTAAGAACAACATGTTTGGCCAATTGTGTACAACTGTAATGGATGGCAACGAAATGGGAAACTTTATATGAAGGAAATTCTAAGAAAGGGACCCTATAAAATTCTTTAGCACATATTCCAGCTCCTCTATGTTTGTGTACTCACAAATATAGTGATTAGCTCTACGGTTTTATGGGGGAGTTATGGTTTACAAGCTGAATCCTGGTCCTTGATAGCATTGCAATTAAAATCACTTACCATATGTTGGCTTATCCTAAAATTGTTGAGCTACACCCTTTGAGAGGAAAACGGCTATACCTATTGATAAGTATACCGATCGGCTTAGAATCACTTCCTGATTCGATTTAGCTATGTCCGTCTGTCTGTCCATGTATTCTTGTGATCAAGCTACAGGTAGCATTTATTGTCCGATTGTCATGAAATTTTGTACAAGTCTCTTCTTTGGCCCATGGACGAACGCTACTGTATTTGATGAAATCGGTTCAGATTTAGATATAGCTCCCATATATATCTTTCATCCTATATGGCCTTTTAAGGCTGTAGCAGTCACAGTTTTGGTCCGATCTTTACCAATTTTGGCACAGGGTGCTTTATTTGACGGATTTTCGGAAAGATTAGATATACATCACATACATATCTTTCATCCGATTCGGACTTTAAAGGCTGTAAAAGGCTCAATTTTGGCCTGATTTCTACAAAATTTAGCGTAAGTTGTTTTATTAAAAGTCCCAATGCGAGTGCAAAATATCATATATATCGGTCTAGATTAAGACATAGCACCCATATATATCTTTTGTCCTACATGGTCTTTGAAGGATGTAGAAGCCACTATTATATTCCGATGTCAATAAGATGTAGTACAAGGTGTTTTATTTGACGTCTTAATACATGCGCAAAATTTCATGAAGTTCGGTGTAGATTTAGATATAGGTCGCCGATATATCGTACATCCGAAATAGACTTTAGCCTATAGAAACCACAATTTTCGTCCGACTTTGCATGGGACGTTTTATTTGACGTTCCAATCGAGCGCAAAATTTCATTAAAATCGGTCCTGAATAAATATAGCTCCAATGTATATATTTTATCCGATATGGACTTTTAAGGAAGTAAAAACCACAATTTTGATCACATCTCTACAATATAGGGTGTGAGATGTTACATTTGACGTCCCAGTATGTGTCATCAAGCTTGGCACAGGTTTCCATAAAACTCCCATATAATATTTTATCCGATATGGTCTTTTAAGGACGTGGAAATCCAAATTTGTTGTCCTATCGTAGGAAAATCTAACAAGGTTCTATTTGATATTTCAATAGGTATCCAAATTAAAGTCAGACTAAATTTTGACATAAGTTCTGCAAAAAAGTACTACGTACACCAGATTGTGTAGGGTATTATATAGTCGGCTCCGCCCAACTTTTGCCTTTCCTTACTGGTTTTTTTAGTCAAATATATAAAATTTTAACAATCTGCACAAAGATGTGGTGGACTTTAAATCAATTAAGCAATCATTTGAAGACATTTAAAAGTTTTTGTTAAATTATGTGCATATAAGGTAGATTTGCCTTTAAACATTCCATTAAGGAACAGTGAGGTTACTTCTGTCATATCATGAGCGCCGTCCGATACAAGCTTGAATTCTAACATAAGGTTCCTCCTTTTTATTGACGAGTCCGAACGGTTTGCCGCAGAGCGACACCACTTTAAGAGAGAAATTTGGCTCCACAAAATTGCACCCAAAACGGAAATATGCCCTAAACACATACATGGACAACAACAACAACAAAACTTTTGGGTCCTATTTTTCGCCTTTTTGGGCCTTTTTCACGCAACCATTGGACCTTTTCAATTTTTCCTCACCTAAATAATAACTTTTCAAATTAAAGTGGGGGTAAATAATATTGGATGTTTTTCGCTTTTTTCAATTCAATATATTTTACTATTTTGCGGCTTATTACTACTTACTACCATTTAACTACTAAACAACAAATTGGGGCATATTTTCTGAAGTTTAATTAAGAAGTAGCAACAAAAAAGTTAATATTTTTAGGGGTTTTCTATGCACAGTATTTTAAGACATTTGCATTTGCATAACAAAATCCTTAATTATTTTTTCAATAAATTTAAAGATTTAAGTTTTTATAAAAAGAACCAAATTCAAATTAGTTTTATGTATATATAATTTTGATTTAATAGATTAAATATATTTATATTGGGTTGCCCAAAAAGTAATTGCGGATTTTTTAAAAAAAATTAAATGCATTTTTAATAAAACTTAGAATGAACTTTAATCAAATATATAAATTTGTTCGATAACCTTTTGCCATCTTCCTGGCAAATTTAGTATTCCACGCTCATAGAACTTCTGGCCTTTATCTGCAATAAACTGAACCAAGTGCGATTTTATAGCCTCATCATTGCCGAAAGTTTTACCATTTAAGGAGTTCTGCAAAGATCGAAATTAATGGTAGTCTGATGGTGCAAGGTCAGGGCTATATGGTGGATGCATCAAAAGTTCCCAGCCAAGCTCACTTAGTTTTTGGCGAGTGACCAACGATGTGTGCGGTGTAGCGTTGTCCTGGTGGAATATGACACCTTTACGATTGACCAATTCTGGTCGCTTCTCCTTGATGGCTGTATTCAATTTGTCCAATTGTTGACAGTAAACATCCGAATTAATCGTTTGGTTCCTTGGAAGCAGCTCAAAATATACCACACCCTTCCAATCCCACCAAACAGACAGCATAACCTTCGTTTGGTGGATATCAGCCTTTGAAGTGGTTTGAGCTGGTTCACCATGCTTCGACCATGATCGTTGTCGACTAACGTTGTTGTAAACAATCCATTTTTCATCTCCAGTTAAGGTGCATATCACAAGCGTTGATTCGGTTTGTTAAATGAATTTCTTTCAATACATGTGGTACCCATATTAAAATTGACGCCAAACAAACAAATGTAAACAAAATTTCGCGCACTTTTTTTCTAAAGCAAGCTAAAAGTAACAGCTGATAACTGACAAAAGAAAGAATGCAATTACAGAGTCACAAGCCGTTGAAAAAATTTGTCAACGCCGACTATATTACTACTATATTACCGACAATTACTTTTTGGGCAACCCAATATATGTTTCTATTTATAGGTTTTTATTTACAACTGCTCAGCAATATGGACATTTAAATGTTCCTCAATTACTAGCAAGGGGAACTGCTTGCAGTGCAGCCATAAATAGCAACACACACCAAGCACTATGGAACGCGTTTCGTCTTTGGTTATAAGACTTTCCAACCATATTCAATATACATGCATTGGGAAAAGTACAGCTAATAAGCAGGGTTGTCGAGCTTGGTTAATGTGATAATTGTATCATAGATGCGTTTTCGCTATTAATACGATTCAAATACAACACACCAATACACGGCCCTTGAAGCCATTACACCTAATATGGTTGAAAAGACTTTTAAGCAAAGACGAATCGCGTCCCATAGTGATTGGTGTGTGTTGCTACCATGTATTTCAGAAAATAAGGCACAAATTGAAGTTTCAAGGTTTCGTAGAAGACTAATCGGGAAATCGGTTTATATGAGGGCTGTATCAGATTATTGGTAGATTTTAACCGTACGTGGCACAGTAGTTGAAAGTCATAAAACAACACTCAGTGGAAAATTTAAGCTAAATCGGATAACATTTGCGGTTTCCTGAGGCTCATGAAGGTAATTTGGGAGATCGGTTTCTATAGGAGCTATATCAGTTTATTGACCGATTAAGACCGACGTCAAAGCAAATACAGTTTGGTGGTTTCGAGGGGCTCAAGAAGCTAAATCGAGTGATCGGTTTAAATAGGAGCTATATCAAGAAATTGATCGGTTTAGGCCGTACTTTGCACAGTTTTTGGAAGTCGTTACAAATATTTTTTTTTTGTGCAAAAGAAAATTTGCATGGGCCTGGTATCATATAAGGAAAATAATCATGGGTCCAAGGGATCAAGGGATTTTTCAATCAGCCGAACTTAGCACGCTCTTACTTGTTTAATAAACAATTGTCTTTTTATACCCACCACCTTAGGATAGGGGATATACTCATTTAGTCATTCCGTATGAACACATCGAAGTATCAATTTCCGACCCTACAAAGAGTATATATTTCGGATCGTCAGACACGTCTTTTTGATGCACGCTGGTTAAGTTCTTGAACGGGCCAAATCGGACCATATATATACGTATAGCATATATATAGCTATCATATAGACCGATCTCCCAATAAAGGGTCTGAAGCCCATAAAAGCTATATTTATAACCAGAGAGACTCTTGACATCTGACCTAAATTTGGTTCAGATCCGACTATATTTAGATATAGCTGCCATATAGACCGAACTCCAGATAAAGGGTCTTAAGCCCCTAAAAGCTTTATTTTTTAACCGATTTCGCTGAAATTTTAAACAGTAAGTAGATTTACGCCTCCTAACATACGATCCAAATATGCTTCAGATCGGAATATATTTAGGTATAGCTGCCATATTGACCGATCTTCCGATAAAGGGTTTAAAGCCCATAAAAGGTCAATTTATTACCCAATTTCCTTGAAATTTGAAACAGTGGGTAGTTTTAGGTCTCCCAACGTCCGTCCCAAATATGGTTTGCATCGGACAATATTTAGATATAGCTTCCATTCAGAGCGATCTGCCGATAAAGGGTATAAAGCCCATAAAAGCTTTATTTTTATCCGATTTCGCAGAAATTTTAGTAGTTTTAGGCCAACCGCTATCCGACCCAAATATGGTAAAGATCGGACTGTATTTAGATATAGCTGTCGTATAGACCGATATGCCGGTTTATTCCAAACCAAATAATGCATCAAATGAAAATCGAACCACAACTGCTTTTGTACATCGCATAAAAAGCCAGTCTCGGCCAAAATTTCAAAAAATTAAATGTCAGATATTCTCAAAACCAGTAGAGATATTTTTGATCTCAAGCGCACTTCAACTACTTATTATTTGAAAATTCCTAACGGAGTACAAACACATTCGGAAAAGCACTAAAGTTATATTTTCTCTGTCTTAAGTATATTTTAGGAAGTATTATTAGTGCAAAAGTAAATGTCCCGTATGGACTTAAATAATTATACTACGTAAAAGTTTTAGAAGTATATATTTTTATTCGCGCACTTCTTATTTACGAGGAGCTGAATTTATTTGATGTGCCTGCACAGTTGAGCTGTTGGTTTTAGACCGTAATGCACAATTACAGCCAAATCGGATAAAAATTGCGCCCTCTAGGACTCAAGTATTCAAGACCCAAGATCAGTTTAAATGGCAGCTATGTCAAAACATGGACCGATTTGGCCCGTTTACAATCCCAACGGCCCAACGGACGGACGGCCATGGCTAGATCGACTTAAAATGACCCGACGTTCAAGAATATATATACTTTATGGGGTCTTAGATGCATATTTCGTGGTGTTACAAACAAAATGACGAAATTAGTATACCCCCATCCTATGGTGGAGTGTATCAAAAAAGGAATTTAGTTATTATCATGCTGATAGTATAGGGTGAATTTCTCCTATGTACTCCTTACTATCTGCATAGATTTTATAATATAATTACTTAAATGTTAATTGATTAGTAACCGTCGAGTCGAGCGGACGTGTTTTCATTTCGCTCCTCAAAGAAGAATATCTATCTTGGAATGGGTACTACCTATTACGAAAAAAATTTAAATCCTTTTGGAGTAGGCTCAAAATTAACTCCATAGACCCAACTGCTGCGGTGGTGTTATCAGACCGTAGCATGTTGTTCGCCCCTTCTATAGGTGTGGATGCCTTGGCACCTGTAGTCGAGAGTAATGCTTCAAGCGCACAACCAGTCGTCAGACTAACGAATGAGGAAGAGACGGATAACCAGAGGAATGCGCAGCTTGTCCCCAGCCTTTATGTAAATGTGGTGTTTCCGACTCGGATACAGACAGCGACAGTGTCAATGAAACAGTCATCGCAGCCAAATTGAGAGATGAGGGCAGCGGGATGGCTTCAGAGGTGAGCGATGACCTTTCTAAGCTCTCAAGCAGACCGAGAAAGCGATCCGGTGCACGACGAAGAAGACAGAGTACCTGAATCGTAGTCGGGCGAAAGTGCAAAATGCTGGAAGGGACAGAACTGACATTTCAAGCATTTTTATGGAAGCTGGAAAAAGAATCAGATCTCCCGAAGAGCATAACACTGCTAAATTACTCCCCCCTTTCAAGTACTCTGGGAAAACCAAGCCAGCCATCTCGCAATGGAGACTCCAGACAGTGTCCTGCGGAGATAGACAAAGTTGGAACAGGAACGAAGGAAGCGCGTATGGCCCCTGAGTCTTCATGAAGGACTGTGACTTCCAATAGGAGGCCACAGCCATCACGGAAGGGGAAGATGGTCGCTGAGAATGGTAAGGAGCCGCCCTATTACGCCAGAGTGGCAAGAAAGCACAACAGAGATAAGCTGACTCATGCAGTTATCAATATCGGCTGTGCATCCGATAGGATTCCACCAAATCATCGGTCCCAAGTGGAGGATCTGGTTAACGATCGGATTTTTGAACATGTGTGGAACTCTGTAGAGGGTCCACCATACAAATGATGAGCTGCGAGTTTGGAGGGGACATTTTTACGTTGCGTTTTGCGGAATGTATTTATACCGTCAAACAGCTCGTCAGAGGTATTCACGCTCCCTGGCAGGGCGCAAAGCTCGACCTTGTGAGAAAGATGGATATCCCCCAGCTCACAAAGGCGACGGTCTTCATCAAAGGATGGAGCAGTAAATTTGCGACGGAACGCATATTGGGATTCTTGGGCAAGCAAAACGAAGGTTTCATCGCAGAGAAGTGGGAGGTCTTCCACAGGAAGAAGAAGGAGAAATGAACAGGAACGAAGGAAATGCGCGCGGCTTCTGAGTTATCATGGAAGACTTGGCTTCCAAAGGACGACACAGCCATCACGGAAGGGGAAGATGGTCGTTGAATAAGGTAAGGTGCCGTCCTTTTACGTCGGAGTGGCAAGGAAGCACAACAGAGATAAGATGACTTATGCAGTCATCGATGTCGGCAGTGTATCCGGTAGAATTCCACTATCGGTCCCAAGTGTTGAACTCAAATGGGGGTCCACCCAAACGGATTATGAGCTGCGAGTTTAGAAAGGACATCTTAAAGCTGCACTTTGGTCAGCGGAATCTATTGTTACCATCAAAAACTCGTTAGAAGTATCCATACTCCCAGGGGCGCAAAACTCGACCTTATGAGAAAGATCGACAACCCCCAGCACACAAAGGCGACGGTCTTTAAGGAAGCCTTAAACAAGCAAAACCAAGAGTTGGCAGTGGAGAAATGGGACGTCTTCCACAGGGAGGAGAGGGAGAAAGGAACTCGCCTTGTGGTGGGCATTGATCAACTCTCCGTGACATGACTAAATGCATGGCGTACTACGAGACCTAGGCCGTATTTTTACAAGATTGGGAAGACTAGGATAGGCAAACATCCTCATATTGAGCCATTAGGCGGTGCAGTGGTACGACACTCAATACCCCATCAAGAACAGGGGGCCGAAGACAAGACAATCACCGTTTCTCTGAACATTGGGAAGATTAGGATAAGCAAAGATCCTAATACTAAAACAACAGGCAGTGCAGGGACGAGAGACCCAACTCAGCCTAACGAACAGGAACCCGACGATGGAAACATCACCGACTTCAAGATTTCGAAGACTAGTTTAGGTAAAAATCCTAATATTGCAACATCAGGCATTGCAGCGATAGGAGTCTCAATGGAGCCTAACGAACAATGAGCCGACAATGGAAACATTATCTGCTCTCAAGAAGCCCATTTATTGAAGTTATTATTTGAAAGACTATGATAGGCAAAGATCCTAGTATTGAAATATCAGACAGTGCAACTTTTTAAATTTTTATGACAAATAACGCAGTTCCTCGGCCGAGTACAAGAGTTAGCATAGAATAATTGCTAGTTGATATAGTTCAGTCCAGAAACTTTATTTCAAATAAAGTTCTCGTTCTATGCTAACTCTTGTACTCGGCCGAGGAACTGCGTTATTTGTCATAAAAATTTAAAAAGTTTCTGACATGTCCAAACTGAAACTGTAGATGACGACATTTTTTTTTTTTTTTTTTTTTTTTTTTTTTTTTTTTTTTTTTTTTTTTTTTTTTTTTTTTATATCTATTTTTTCCTTTTTTTTTTATTCTTCTTCTTTTTTTAGAATGAACATAATGGGCTTTAGGTTTTCGAGTGAAGCGGCTAATTTTTTTTTTTTTTTTTTTTTTTGGTTTTAAAAAATTAAGTTCCCACGAAACCATTCGGTTTGTCTGCAGGATGAGATCTTAGCCAAGCTGTAATATTTATAACAAAAAAATAGTAAATTTCAAGATTTTACTAATTACATTTTTCTCAAAAATTGTACTAATAACAATACTTTTTAACATTTTAATTCATTAATTTTTAGTATGATAGTAGGTATTTCTTGACCATATTCATTCTTATTGCATTATTGTTCGTATTTAATATGTCTAATGGTAATTTATTTAGCAGAGTTGGTAGAGTTGTGATGAGTGAGAGTTTGCCGTAGTCGTTGTTGTGTCTTGGTATATGATATTTTCCATTGAGCCTACTTCGGGTGTTTCTTGTGTGTTGTATGTGTTTTAAAAAATCAGAGTTGTAGAATTCACGACATATAGTCGCGTTGTATATACCTTCAATGTTAAGGATGCCAAGTAATTTAAAGAGATTATGATCCATTGGCGCGTTTTGGTTGATTTGTATGGTTTTGTTGTTTTTATACAGGAATTTTACAAGTCGGTTTTGGTACTTTTGAAGCAGCCTACATTGCTTTGACTTGCCCCAAGCCGTAATTCCATGTCGTAATTGTGATTCGACTAGAGAGAAATAGGCTTGCTTTAAGACATAGTATGGTGAGCAGTTGCTTAGATGGTATAGAGCAAACATGGACCTTCGTAGTTTTTTGGTAAGTTGTTCGATTTGTACTTTCCATTTGAAATTATGGTCTAGGTGCACTCCCAAATATTTATATGTAGGAACTAGTTCAATCTTTGTTGTACAATAATCGTCACTGCCGCTCAGTTGTGTTTGATGTAGACAGTTAAAATCGTGAAAGATTATCTCAATATCTGCATGCGGAATGTGTCGGGGTCTAATGTGCATTATTTTTGTTTTGCTGGAGTTTATTATAAGGCCATTGTCGTGGCACCATTTACATACTGCATTAAACTCAGATTGCATAACTTTTTCTGCCTCTTTTACGTCTTTGTGTGCAACGACTATTGCAGTGTCGTCCGCATATGAGAACATTTCGCTATTATTCAGTAATTTCACCATTTCGTTTGTATAGATAATATAGAGTATTGGACCCAATTTCGAACCCTGCGGTACTCCGTAGCTTGTTGTTATGTGACTGCTCATCGTATTATCTATTTTTACCCGATACTTTCTGCAGTTCAGATAACTTTTGAACCAGTTTAGGCAATTGCCTCTTACTCCAGATTTTTCTAATGTGTTCAGTAGCTGGGTATGTGACAGGGTGTCGAATGCTTTGCTAAAATCTATAAATAAAACAAGGCAATGGTTTTTATTATCAAGATTTCTATTAATGCAGTTAGAGAAATATCCGAGAAGCTGATTTATATTCTTTTCCTTTTGGAATCCATACTGGTTATCGCTTAATACTTTATATCTCTTCAGGAAGCTAGTTAGTCGTCTCACCATGATTTCTTCTAATACCTTTTCTATAACAGATAGAATAGAAATAGGTCTATAGTTGTTAAAGTCAGCTTTACTACCGTTCTTGTATATTGGCCGTACTATTGAAGTTTTTAAGAGATCGGGAACAATTGAGTTATTAAGGCTTCTGTTTATGAATTCGGTAATAATTGGTGTGAGATATCCCGCACCTGCTTTTAAATCCACAGCCCTCACGCTATCAATCCCTGCACTTTTCCTTTCGTTTAGTGTTTTCAATATATTATAAACCTCTTCTTCGCTGGCTTCTTCAACGAATATGGTATTACTTAAGCTGGTACTTAGACTTGGGCTGGTTTTTATAGGGCAAATGTGAATTATTTTATTCACATTTTTTTCAAGTGTAGTGGCAAATTCTTCTGTTAGTTCTTTAGTATTTTCGGTTGAAAAATTTTTCTTAATAGTTTCATCTATATTTTGAATTTTTTTACCTGTTATTTTATTTATAATTTGCCATGTTCCGCGTATGTTGTTTTTATTTTGCAAAAATTGATTGTAATTGTATTGATTTTTTGAATAGATTATCATTTTATTTAGTTTATTATTGAAGGTTTTATATATATTTTCATTACTTTTGTTGTTTTTGTTCTTCAACCATTTTTTGTGTAATTTATCCCGTATTTCGCAACATTTAAGTATTTCGTTGTTTAACCACGGATGCGGATTTCGTTTTTTAATTTGGTTTTTTACAGTGTATTCGCACTTTTTATATATTTCTTCGAATTTCGTATAAATTTTGTTAAATAAGTCATTGGCGTTGTTTGTTTGGTCTATTATCATTTTCCAGTCTGTATCTTTAACCAATTGGTTAACTTTTCTATTATTAAGTTTAACTTTTGTATTACCCTGTGCATTGTCTCCTTTGCTTATTTTAATTTTTTCGTTTATATGATCCAAGCATCCCATTATTGCATAGTGATCGGCTATTGCTGTGTTTATTATGGCTGCATATGCCCTTTCTCTTTTTCTATTACATCTTATAAAGAGATGATCTATACATGTATTGGTTCTTTTATTTGTGTCTTCTCTTGTTGTCTCTTTGATCATACATTGCAGACCGTGCGAAGAGAGCAATCCAAGGTAGTTAATTGTCGTAGTGTTGTTTTTTTTAATATCGATGTTAATATCTCCCAAAACTATCAGCTCGTGTTTTTTGTTTACATTGTTAATGTGTTCATCCAATTCTCTTAGGAACTGTTTGATGCTAAGCTTTGGTGGTCGATAGATTGGTATGATGGTAATGTTTTTGTTTTGTGCAACAGTGATGTCTATTCTCAAAGACTCTGCTGTGTTCATATGAATTTGTACTTGTTGGTATTCTGTGTTCTCATTAATATAAACAGCAATCCCTCCTCCTCCTCTTCCCTCTCTATTTAAAAATATAGAGTCGAAGCCTTCGATTTCATAAAGAGTGTTTTCATCTCTTGTTATATTTATTTCTGTTAATATTATTAGTCGTGTTTTACTAAGAATATTTTTCGTTTGGGCCAATAAAGTGTTAAAGTTTTTTCGCAATGATCTTATATTTATATGAAGTATTGAAAAAGGATAATTCATAATTTCATTTTTAATTTCGCTGAAATTGCTTATAATTTCGCGTGTGTAATTCATTTTAATTTAAAAAAATAAGTTTTTCGACGCCAAAAGCAGTGTTTTATGTACTTTATTTTTTATGTATGTATGTTTAAAAAAAACGTTTAGAGCTCTAGCTCGCCAAGGGGAAAACAAAAACTGTTTTTTTTTTATTATTTTTTTTTTTTTAATTTCGATTTGTGTGTTTAATTGAATTTTTATTTATTTCAGTTGGTAATCGATTCCAAGTCTGATGCATTATATAAAATTATAAGAGATGAGCTTTCGTTTTTCCTCGCATAAATAACACCATTTCGCACCCATACAAACTTCCAACCATTTTCTTTTGCCTTCATCTTTGCAGCCCACAAAAGGCGCCTATTGTGCATAGTCAGCTCATCATTAATATAAACATAACCACCGCTCTCATTTTCTGGTTCGCCTTTCGCCACATTTGCCTTTACGCGATGGCTCTTAAGCTTTCCCATTAACTCTTTTTTCTTATTGAGAGTTGAAAATTCCACAATTATTTTCTTCTTTCTTTTTATTTTATAGGTATGGCTAATATGATCTCTACTCACATCTACACCAAGGGAATCAGTAATTCTCTTAACTAATACTTCGGCTTCGATATCCATGTCTTCCACATTATTTATCTCTATATTTTTATCTATCGCTTGTTGCTCTAATCTCTGTATGCGCTTGTTGAGTTCATCTATTTGCTCAGACTTTTCTTTATCCTTCTTCTGCAATTCGACCACTTGTGCTGCTATGGTCGCTACATTTTTATTCATCTCCACTAATGCTGAATCCATATGTGACTTCAGATCAATGCTTAGCGATGAGATGCTTGCTGCAATTAGCTGTAAGCTGCTCTTTAAGTCGACCATTCCAGTTTTAAGTTCTGCTATGTCGTCTCTTGTATTCGTTGTTTCGTTGCTGCTGCTGTTGTTGTTGTTAATGTTGAGTGCTGTTGCTGCTTCTTTAAAACGTTTGGTGTTATTGGTGTTAATCTCGTCATCTTCTCTTTGCTGTTTGTTTTGTTGTTCCTCAGGAATGGTTTTTGGCGATTCAATGCTTTGGCTGGAGTTGTTGGTGCCGCCAAATACGAATGTCTTGTACGCGTTGTTGGGGGATTTCCTCGGTTTGCATATGTGGCACTTCCAATCGTTCTTTTTACTTGTACTCATGCTTGCATGTGAACTTTCGGAAAGTGAACAACAAGGGCTATGGTGAAAATTGCGATTACACTGATAACAACGCACGTATTGGATTGATGTTATTGGTAAAAGGCATTGAGAGCACTTGTTAACCGGCACTTGCAAATGAGACATTGTTTCTCGTTTGGGAAAGAGAATAATTTAAGAGATATTTATAAGTGTTTGAAACGTCTCCGATAGAAAAAAAAGTTTTGCTGTTGTGCGCTGTCTACTATCACACGACCGTTCGCTTTGAAAGCTGCAGCTCGACTGCAGTAGAGACAACTGAGGACATGTTGAGACAACTGAGGACATGTTGAGGTTTTGATGGAAATGCATTTGCCTCAGGATACGACGGGACTCACGGAGTTACCGGAATCTTGGAAGCCTTGAGGAGCTTCAAGCACTTTAAGTCACCCGGACATGATGGAATATTTCCGGCGTTACTACAGAAAGAGGCAGACTATCTGGCGCCGCACCTGGCCAATATTTTCACAGTGTTCCTGGGACATGCATACACTCCAGAAGCCTGACAACAGGCAAGAGTGGTATTTATACCCAAGCCCGACACGGCAAGTTATGCTACACCAAAGGCCTACAGGCCTATAAGCCACACGTCCCTTCTACTCAAAACCATGGAACGTATTGTGGATACTATGATAAATAGTACGATATCCAGCGAGCGAACTGCTCACATACAAACAGCATGCCTATGTCAAGGGATGGTCGGTGGAGAATGTCCTGCACGAGGCTGTGCATAAAATAGAAGAATCCTTCGATGGCAAAAGGTACACATTGGCGATATGCATTGGCATCGAGGGGGCTTTTAATAATGTGCAGGCCAACACATAGATCCTTTCCTTAGACCAGTGCCGGTGGGCCGGGTCCTTAGAGACTGGATAAACCATATACTAAGGAATCAATTTAGGACGTAATATGGATAACAATTAAGAATTTTGTAAGCAGCACGGAATTCCTAACATAGATTTTATTTTCGAGATTACTTTTTTAGTATTTAGAGCTCACAACAAGCCGATTACTGGCTGAGGTGCATGTCCATTGTGGCATGGGCGGATGCATATCCGAACCCTCTTTTCAACCTTACCTAAACAAAGCTAACCTAAAGGCCTCAGATCTATCCTCCACAGAGCTGCGGAATTCCAGTCGGGATTTGTTCTGAGCCTTTTTCAGGCAAACATGTTGAAATCCTGTTTGGCTAAATACTATTGAATGTGCTCGTTCCACCCAGTGTAAAATTTGTTCGAATTCTAAATGCTGCTAAACGATGCGTGTGAGTAATTAAATGTTTTCTAATTGAGTTTACACTCTGGCACTGAAATATGTGCCAGGGTATGCTGATTTGCGCACATAAACGTATGTGTGTTTGTGATTGCATTCGAGCTGTGAATTCGTACAATTTACTGGGTAATGACAGATTCAAGGAAACACAAACATCAAGTTCGTAAGGCTGTTGTGAGACGCTCATGCATGTTGCACCTGCATAATTGGATAGAAGTAACAAAATCAAACACATATGTATACGCCTCACCAGCAATGGAATGAAAATCAAATTTAAACAAGAACAGTTTTGTCATTCTACGCAATGTGGCATCTAACTGAAAAAATTTAAGCGAAGTCCATGGAAAACTTGCTCTAGAAGATACATATATTTAAATTTCTGAAGCGATATCCGAAAACCTGCTAAGCGTCAAACTTCGTAAAGATTGGTTGATAAATTCGAATATATTATACCAATCTAAAGGTAGGTAATAAGTTCGCTGACTATGGAAAGTTTTTTCCAAGCACATTATTTTCCTTATTGCAGGAATCCTCCCAAAAAGGGTTGTTTTTGCAATAAAAAGTTATAACGGCTACCCTCCTATCATATGTTTTACTATCAGATTTTTTTTTGTTGCGTTTCATGTATTCCGGTATGCATTCGTCGGAGACTATTAGGGAAATTGTGTTTGAGCCGAAAATCCTATGGGCGATAAGAAGTCTCGACTCCTTTAAGTCGCTAAGCCTTGACGATGTATCACCGGTTAAATAACAAGCTGTGTCTGATAGACTGGTTCCCTGGCTTAGGGAGATACACTCTGGATGGAGGGACACGAAGGTCATTTTCATTCCGAAGGCAGGAAAACCCTACCAGACGAAGGCGAAAGATTTTTGTCCTATTAGTCTACCATCCTTTATGCTAAAGACTCTTGAGAGGTTTATGGAAACATATCTTAGAACAAAGATCCCTGTCGCGGCAGCAGCATGCATATAGTAAAGGCAAATCCTCTGAAACAGCCCTTCACGACCTGGTCGGCTACATAGAGGCTTCTCTCGCTGTCAAGGAATATATAATGGCAGCATTTCTTGACATAGAAAATGCTTTCAATAATGTAAAACAGACGTCGATCGAAGGAATTGGAGTTTATAGGCATCAACTCTACCGTAAGAAAGTTTATTAATAACCTACTTACTAAAAGATGCATTACGGCAGGCTTGGGATCTGTGGATCTAAAAAGATAGGTCGGCAGAGGAAAACTTCAAGTAGGTGTACTGTCTCCTCTATTTTGGAATATAGCCATTAACAATATATTAATGTCTCTGGAAGAAAAAGGCGTAAAAGTGGTCGCGAATGCTGATGACGTGGCAATTACAGTTAGGGGAAGTTACTCAGCACTCTAAGAGATATACTTCAGGAAACTCCACGTACAACAGCGAAGTGGGCAACCGAAAGTGGTCTATGTAAAAATCCGTTCAAGACAGAAGTAGTTCTTTTCAGCAGGAGATACAAGTTGCCTACAGTGGCACCTGCCTACTTGGCAGGAGAGAATGTTCCATTTACCAAAAGCGCAATATACCTGTGTCTTTTTCTGGACAGAAAAATTAACTTCAAATCCAACATTTTAGAAAGGGCAAGAGTGGCAACTCTTGCCCTATACACTTGCAAGAGAGCCATTGGCAAAAGTTGGGGGTTTAGACCGCGTGTCATGCATGTGGTATATACTGCAGTTGTCTGACTTATAATTCTATATAGTCTTGAGGTCTGATGGACGGTGCTTCAAAAGTCCACCTACTGTTCAATACTCAACCGGACCCAAAGGATGGGTTGTTTGTGCATCACAGCCTCATCTTATGACTCTGGACATTGTGGCTAGATAAATTGCAGTGACCACTGACGTGAGGTTAAGGGACCTTTCTCATTGTTCATGTGGCGTCTACGGACACTGTGTTATCCTTGATACAATATCCAATGTTCCAGGCAGTCCAGATTACACTCTGCCTGAGCCGCTTTTTGAAAAAAGTACTGTACCACTATTTCTGATAGAACCGATTAGAACTACGATATCCCTGGGAACAGAAGTTACATAGACTTCTATACGGATGGCTCCTAACTAAACGACCAGGTGGGCTTTGGGGTGTACTTTAATGACATAGAACTGGTCATAACGAAAAGGTTACCCGATTACTGCAGTGTGTATCAAGCACAGATCCTTGTAATTAAGTTAAGGAAGTGGTGGAATGGCTAAGATATAATGTAATTAAATATCTTCTCAGATATTTGTCGCAGTTCTCTCCAAAAAGATATCCCAGGGAATTGGAAAGTGGACGAGCTTTCAAGACTAGGAACTACTCTACACATTGCAGTGATACTGGAATCTGTGAGTATACCTCAAGCGACATGTAAGCTAAGTTTTGAGGACCAGGCCCGAAGGGCATTGAATGATAGATGGTCACAAAGAGGGGGCTGTGAGCATTCCAAAACTATGTGGCCTAATCTAGACTTGAAGAAGTCTACTGCTTTGCTGTCATTGGCTAGAACAGACGTCTCAGTCATTGTGGAAAACATGCCGACAGACTGAAGGTTGCCAGTAACAACTATTGCAAAAGCTGTAAGAACATCGAAGAAGAAGAGACTAAAGAACAACTTCTGTATGTGTGTCCCGCACTAGCAGTGAGAAGGAGTTCCACTTTATGTTCCCATTTCTGTATGATTTAGCAGATGTGAACATTCACAAGTTATTGGGCTATTTATAGCGATCTGGATGGTACAACGGTAGGAACTAGAAGGCATCTTCCTTCTTCTGTTCCTGTGGTATCACAATGGACGAAAACGTCTAAGTGAGTCTAAAAGCAAACTGCCACTTAAACCTAACCTATCACCAAAAAGAAATAACAGAGTGCTATGTTCGGCCGGACCGAATATTAGGAATCCACCACCATGGATTCTGCTAAAAATTTATACAAAATAAATTAAGTTGTGGGGCATAATTTTATTCTACATACCAAACTTCTGTCAAACCAGGAAAAATTAAAGCTTCTAGAAACCGAACCATGATGATCGAGAGACTGGTTTACACGGGAGCTATATCAGGTTATACACCGATTTGGAACGTACTTGCTCAGTTGTTGGAAGACATAACAAAACACTACATGCAAAATTTCAGCCAAATCGGACAATACTTCCAGGGGCTTAAAAAGTCAAATCGTGAGATCGGCCTATATGGGAGCTATCCCAAGACCGATTTGAACCGTAGGTGACACAGTTATTGGAAGTCATAACAGAACACTACATGCAAAATTTCAGCCTAATGGGAAATTTCAAAAATTTCAAGAAGCCTAACCGGGAGATCGATTTATGTGGGAGCTACATCTAAATCTGAACCGATATGACCCATTTGCAATCCCCAACGACGGGCGGTCGGACGGACTTGGCTATATCGATTCAGAACGACGAGACGATCAAGAATATATATACTTTATGGGGTCTTAGACGAATATTTCGAAGTGTTACAAACGAAATGACTAGATTAGTATATCCTATCGTGGTGGGCATAATAAAAGTGGAAGAGCTGTGTATGCTTAACATTGCTATTTATTTAAAAGACTATGATAATGACTCTGTTTCAAGTTTGCAATTTTTTCCGTTGCAAAGGAAACATGCTAAAATTATAATGGTTCTGAAATCAAACAAGCCAGAAAATTTAGTAACTTCATACCGTCCAATTTTTCCGTTCTATCTTTTCAAAATTTGTAAAACTGTTCCCAAAGAGACTACTTCCTATACTAAATGATATGTTATTCCTGATCCCCAATTGCGCGGTACTCTTGCCTTGGAAGCGTTTGAATACAAAATGTACTGCCCGCCTGCATTTTAAGATATAAAGCAAGCTTTCAATAGAGTGTGGCACACTGACTTGCTTTTCAAAGGAAGGAACAAATTGCCAATCTCCTATTACTTATCGCTGAATTCGGATTGAAATCAATGATGCTTCTACACCAAAAAAAAAAAAATTTAACGTTTGCGAAATTTTAACGACAAACAAAAAGTTAATTGTAACCGTGTAACGTTTCGCTTTAACATATCAAACGATAATAGAAAACTTGGTATAATTGAGCGTAGCTAACTTTGTTTATCGTAAACCCTTTAGCCGCTTCGTCCACGGTAAAAGGACCTTTCTTTTGTTGTAAAAACAAAAACTCTTTAATTGCAAAAGTGATTCGATAGCCACAAACGATTATTCGCATACTGGACCAATAATTATTCTCTTGTGTCTCTCTACATGAGAGAACGGGTGAGTATTTGAGCGTATAGACCAGTGGTAGGCAAAAATACTCACTCTATTGTTCATTTCTTTGAAGGTACGGAAGAAAATAATCCCAAGCAGTCCCATACGCTTGTAAATAATTGCAATTTTGTGCTCGTCACTGGTAGAGACACATTCTCACACACAATATTATTTCCTTTTTTTATTTGACTGAGCAAAGAGCAATAAACTCGGAAGTGAAAATTTTTAAAGTTTCCGTACAAAAATACTGCCATGTCTAATGACAAAAATCAATAAAGCATCACATAAATGGCTGACCGGTACAAGAAAACACAACAGGAATTTCTAAGGTACACACATTGCCTGGTAACATTTACTCGATAAAGAAATATCTATCACAAATTAGGTATTAAAATGTGCGAAAACAACAACAACTATATGTTATTTTATTTATAGCATAACGAATACAGCAGATCATAATCCAGAACCATAATGGAGTTGCACGAAAATGGAAGGCTTTTAATATAGGAATATAGGTGCTGCCAGGTGTTTTCTCCAAAAAACCGTCAAAATTGAGAAAAAAATTATCAAAAATTTTCGAAAATATCGTCACTCTCTTAAATAAGTCTAAATCATTTAAATGGTGCGAAATTCGAAAGATGATAGGCAACTAGAATATTTATCAAAACCCTTCAATAATATTGAAGGTTGATTATTTTTTCTATATTTGTTTTCACTAAAAACTTGAATATATAACTCTTTTATAATGAGGATGTAATATTTATTGTAAAAACAAAACAAGCGATAACAGACAAGTAAAAACGTGCTAAATTTAGCCGGGTCAAACGTTGGGAGCCCACCACCATGGATTCTGCTAACAATCTACACAAAATAAATTTAGTTGAAGGGCATACTTCTACTGTACATACATACTTCTACATACTTCTACTCTACAAGCTTCTAGAAACCGAACAAGGATAATAAACAGCTCAGTTTCCATGGGAGCTATATCAGGTAATAGACCTATTTGGACCATACTAAGCACAGTTGTTGGAAGTCGTAACAGAACACTATATGCAAAATGTCAGCCAAATCGGAATTGCGGCTTCTAAGGTCTCAAGAATTCAAATCCGGAGATCGGTTTCTATGGGAGCTATATTTAAATCTGAACCAATATTGAACATTTCTCACCTCACCGACCTACGGAAATAAGAAGTATCTGTGCAAAAACGCAATCAGCTAGCTTTACGCGTTCGACCGCTATCGTGATGCCGACAGACCGACGGACATGTCTAGATCGACTCGTAATGCCGAACCGATCAAGAATATATTGTATATACTTTATGAGGTCATAAATCAATATTTCGAGGTGTTACAAATGGAATGACTAGATTAGTATACCCCAATCCTATGGTGGTGGGTATAAAAGTATGGAATTCCGACTTCAATATGTTTGTTGGGTTAATAATATTTAAGTGGTTATTTACTTTTAACGGCCGGTGTCAAGCTTTTTATACCCACCTCCGAAGGATGGGGGTATATTTTTTTGATTCGAAATATCAATTTCCAACCCTATATGTGTTCTTGATCAGAATAAAAATCTAAGACGATCTTGTCATGTCCTTCTGTCTGTCTTGAGCTGGAACTTTGCACAAATTCTTTTCTTGTCCATAAGCAGGTTAAGTTCGAAGATGGACTATATCGGACTATATCTTGATATAGACCGATCCGCCTATTAGTCCGATCCGCGGATTTAGGGTCTTAGGCCCATAAAAGCCACATTTATTATCTGATCTTGCTGAAATTTGGGACAGTGAGTTGTGTTAGGCCCTTCGATATTCTTCTTCAATTTGGCTCAGATCGGTCCAGATTTTGATATAGCTGCCATATAGACCGATCCGCCGATTTAAAGTTATGGGTCCATAAAAGGCACATTTCTGGGACAGTGAGTTGTGTTAGGCCCTTCCACATCCTTCTTCATTTTGGTCTAGATCGGTCCAGATTGGATTATAGCTACCATATAGACCGATCTCTCGATTTAAGGTTTTGGACCAATAAATGAAGCATTTTTTGTCCGATGTCGCCGAAATGTGGGACAGTGAGTTAAATTAGGCCTTTCGACATTCTTCTTGAATTTGGCTCAGATCGGTCCAGATTTGAGTATAGCTGTCATATTGACCGATATCTTGATTTAAGGTTTTGGGACCAAATTTGGGACGGTGAGTTGTGTTAGGCTTTTCGACATCCGTGTCGTTTATGGTTCAGATCGCTTAAGTTTTAGATATAGGTAGAAAAAGGCTTATATTTTGTTATACACAATTGAACAATGACTTGCACTCATTGGTATTTGGTCCAAATCGGAACATATTTCGATATAACTGCTATGGGGCAGGTATGCATTTTTCACCGGATTTTGACGAAAGGTTGTTTGCATATATACCCGTGTTGGTGGGTGTCCAAACCTCGTCCCGGTCGAACCTAAACCCTTTTTACTTGTTCTGTATTGCATTTGACATTTCTCAATTTCGGACCAACCCAGTTTTAATGATAGAAATAGTCACAAAAGAGCAACATGGTAAAGTTATCAAAATCAACATCAGCTCGCCCGGCACGGGATAGCTGTGAGCCTTAAATATTGAGATCCGGTGTTTGTGGTGTTCATTGCTGTAACGAGAAGCTCAGCTGTGAGCTACCGGGAGGGGCCACAGGTTGTGTATAGTGGAATGCTTCATACTGAGTAGCTGCAATGACAGCAGTGGACAATCAGCGGTATCGAGCGGAGAGTCTCAGTGAGAGGTCGGGCGGCATAGGCTCTTGCACAAAATCTGAGTGCCTATGATGCTTGGTATGACAAGCCTAGTGATGGCGCCTTTTAATAACCAATGGCCACCCAGTTCCCATGGCGATCGGTCTTTTGGACCGATCTTGCGTACATACAGGAGATTGACGACAACAACAACATCGGCCCTTAAATTGAAACAACCTTTGCACCAAAATAGGTCAATAATGCGGATTTGTCGTACAAAGTCAGCAATAAACGGTAAAGTCCGGCGGTGCCGACTTTATAATACCCTTCACCTACCCTATGGGTACAAAGTGGGAGCTATGTCTAATTCTGAAACAATTTTGATGGACCTCTCCGGATGTTTTCAGATGGGTTATTAAACAATCCGTATCACATTTCAAGTGAAAATCGGGCGATATACATATATGACAACTCTATCTAAATCTGAACCGATTTCTGTAAAGTTCATCTATATCGTCTAGGGTCATTAGAAAATCCTTCCTGCCAAATTTCGAGAGAATCGGATAACAAATGACCATTTGATTACAATAGAACTGCAAATAGGACGAACATATGTCTAAATCTGAACCGATTTTTTTCAATTTCAATAGGCTTCATCTCTGGGCCGAAAACATGCCCATACCTCATTTGAAGACGTTCGGATGAAAATTGCGACCTGTAGTTCGTACACAAATTAATATGGACAGACGGACAGACAGACGGACATAATTAAATCGAATCAGAATTCTGAGTCGATCGGTATACTTAGCAATGGGTCTATTTTTCTTCTTTTTGGGTGTTACAAACTAATTCACTAAGTTATAATACCCTAAACCACAATAGTGGTGTAGGGTATAATAGTCGTAAAAATGGCGTAAAATCGTCACGTCTGGCAACCGTTGCCATATTAATTTTGAATAAAATACAACATGGAAGACTTGAAAGATAACAAGTAAAAGGGGTTCGGCCGGGCCGAACTTGGCATTTGCCAAGTTCTTTTGCCGGTATCTCTTTATAGGCAAACAAAGGATGTTGGATAAGAATTGCTATGCTACTGGAGCTGTATCAGGTTATGAACGGATTCGGGCCACTCTTGAATTGGATGTTGGAGAACATAGTAGATGCCATTGTGCAAAATTTTTAACTCTTCGGATAAGTATTGCGCCTTATAGAGACTCGAGAATTCAAGATATAAATAGTTCAAGATATAAATAAAATACATATTGCGCACACTAGAGGCTCAAGATTTCAAGATCCGAGATTGGTTTATATATTAGCAACATTAGGTTATGGACCGGTTTTCTCCATACTTAGTACAGTAGTTTGAATCCATAACGAAACACCTCATACCAAAGCCAAATCAGATCAGAATTGAGCCCTCTAGAGAGCCAAGAAATCAAGATTGGTTTATATGGCAGATGTAGCGCATAGCTTTTCTCCTTCGTAAGTTAGCATGTATTTCACAGACATTTTATGGCGATCATATACTTTACAGGGTTTTATACCAATATTTCGATGTGTTACAAACGGAATGACAGTGCAAGTACAGCCCCATCCTATGTTGGAGAATATAATAATGAAGACAAAGTTAAATTTCCCAAGAGGCATTTAAACGTAAAACATTTAAATTTCATCTGTGGTTTGAGGACACAAAAACCATTTTGGCAACAACTCAAAAACAAACAAACCGATCGATCAAGAATACGGACAAGATACTATTTTATACAGCTGGATTGGCCATGTCGTCCACTGGGCAAAGGTGAAAACCAATTCAAAATTTCAGCTTTGAACTAATATTCGTCATCAATTACTGAAGAAATTTTATTGATATTTGGGCTGGAGGAAACCTTAAAGAGATGTCCGTAAATGCAGCGTAGAAAATTCTATACGTAAGGTTAGGTTGAATAAGGGTGCTGATATCAATCCACCCAATGTAATGTGGATATACACCTTAGCCAGTGATTGTATTGTTGTGGGCTCTTAACACTGTAAACTGTTACATCGAAATACGAAATATAGGTCAGGAATTCCGTGATATAATTCTGCCACTATAGATATACACCTAAGCCAGTAATCGGCTTGTTATGAGCTCTAAAAAACTAAAAAGTAACCTCTAAAGAAAAATAAGTTAGGAATTCCGTGCTACTTATAAAATCCTTAATTGTTTTCCATGCCACACCCATTAAGTTAGTTCATGTCTGGTATTGTGTCCCCATCTAAGTGCCGGTATCTGTTAGACGCGAAAGCCCATCAATGACAAAGGAAATGCTATAACGTCTCGTCATCTTCCCCGCATGCCCTACACATGCTATCACTTGTCGCATCGATTTTATATAAGTGAGCTCGTAGCCCTAGGTGTCCCGCTGTGGGACAAGTAGCTATATTGTCCTCCTTCTTATTTCCTTTCAGTAATAGCCTCGTCTTCTCACGATTTGGACCCCCCACAGGATTTTCGCCGTCCTATCGACCGTTTCGCTGTTCCACAGTGTTGCATGCGCATTCATCGCCCACGCCCTTAACTTGGACTGCGTCAATCCGAAAGCCTCCGGGTCAACCAAGTTTATTGGCGGCAGTCCTCTGGCCTTCACCGCCAAATCGTCCGCCCTTTCATTCCCCCTTACTCCGTTATGGCCCGGCATCCAAACGATATGGATTTTGCCATCCTCAGACATGTCGTTAATCTCCTTACACAGCAAGACTGTTCGTGATCTTACAGTCCTGGTAGTTATTGCCCTTATGGCAATTTTACTGTCGGTAAAGATGTTCACACTAGACGTCTTCGCGTTAGCACCACACCACTTCACGCATTCCGTGATCGCCCGGATCTCCGCCTGCAGGACCGTGTTCTGGTCAGGCAGTCTAAAACAGATCTCAGTCCCTGGGTTCTCAATGTAAACCCACAGGTCCACTCTGTCCTCTAGGTTTGATCCACCCGTGTAACATAATCTTCCTGGATGACAATATTAGGGCTCCGTCAATCCAAGTCTATGCCGATGGCAAGTATTGGTCCACCTTCGTCTTCCCTGTGAACAGACATATTTCAGTCTTCTCTGGGTTAACATTGAGATCTATTGGTCTAGCCTAATCATATGACATATGCAAGACCCTTTCGGTCCTTCAGCATAGCTGGTTCAGATCCTTATCCACAAGAGGTATTTTAATATCGTCTGCGTAGCAGACAGGTTAAAATTCCTCTTCAGTCAGCATCCCTAATAGGTCATTTATGGTGGTCACCCATAGCTGTGGCGATAAAATGCCTTTGCTTTGCCGGGCTTGGGTATAAATACCACCCTTGCCTCCTACCAGGCTTTCGGAGTGTATGTAAGTCCCAGGCACGATGTGAAAATATTGGCCAAGTGGGCGCCAGAGAGTCTGTCACCTTCTGTAGTACCGCCGGAAATGCTCCATCAGGTCCGGGTGACTTAAATGGTTTGAAGCTCCTCAAAGATTCCTTCACCATTAATTCTGTAATTGTAAACCTTCGATCAATATAATTATTTCAAGATTGCGGTGTCTCCGTGTGTCCTCCGTGTGTCGTATCCTGCGGAAAATGGGTTTTCATCAAAATCCTCAGCATGTCCTGAGTTTTCTCTGCTCTCACTCCCATGTCGGTTACTAAATTTTCAGTTTGGACATGGGTTTTTGAGAGAAACTTCTTTATCTTGGCGGCGTCATTAACGCTATCGACATGTTCGCAGAAAAGCTTCCAGTTGGTTTTTAACTTATTCCGGAAGATTTTCGGATTCGGCGCTGGCCATGCTGTTCTAAACCTTATTTAGCGATGGTCAGAGAAAGAGTGTTGTCACTTAGTTGGGTCCGTCTTTGAGATCTGGCGTTTTTTTTTAATTATGGTGAAGGGAGGACATCAAAACCCCCTACGGACATCAAAAACCCCTACGGACATCAAAAACCGTGGTACCCTATATCCATTTAGGGGTCATACTCTACTATCTGTGAACATTTCATGAAAATCGGTTCAACCGTTTTTGATCCTATACCGCAAAACCTTCATTTCTATACCGGTATATATTAATTATCCCATACAGTATATATATTCTTGACTGCCATGGCATTTTAAGTCGATATGTCGAAAGCACGCCAACTTTCGAAGGAGTATGTTTGGTCGAGCCAGTTAGTTGTCTATTAACAGAAGAATTTTGCTATAATCTTTTAAACCAATATTTACAGTAGCTCAGAGGATAGTATGTCCACGTATGGCGCTGAACGCTCATGTTCGAATCCTGGCGAGAACCTCTGCGGTCGATTAGACTTCTTGAGCTTCTAGAAGGCTCAATTCTTATCCGATTTGGCTGAAAATCAGCACAATGAGTTACGATTCAACTTTTAACAACTGTGTAAAGTATGCTTCAAATTCGTTCATAAACTGATATAGTTGCCATATAAACCAATCTTTGATCTTGACTTCTTGACCATCTAGAGGTCGAACGCGTAAAGCTAGCCGCTTGAAATATGAAATTTTGCAAATCGTACCGATTTGACTTCTTGAGCCCCTGGAACTCAATTTTTGTCTGATTTATGCAGCCAAATGGGATAATGATGCAGTGTTCTGTTAGTCACCCCACCACTATAAAACCCCTCAAATCGGACATATTTACAGACCATGGCAATATGGATCTTAAATGAAAGGTATTTTGGAGTAGAGCACAAAATTCATACCCACTTCCGGACCACCCCCTTAACCCACCAACTACCACCCTGGGGATCATCCCAGAATCCATATAGAAGTCTTTACAGAATGGGGAATTTCTAACATCGAAACTTAAATGACCTTATACCCTCTGAGCGAATTCAGACACAAATATATATCATATGGGATTCAGATAAGGCATTTATATTGTTATACTGTTGCTCGAGCGATATACACATACTAATTTCGTAGCATGGTATTTCATTAAAAGCTCTTTTATTGTCAAAAAGAAATATTCAAAGGATAATGTTGTTCCATATAAAGTAAAAGAAGGCGCAGCGGAGCGGGCCCGGGTCTGCTTTTTCTTTCATATAAAACAAAAATCTATGGACTTAAGTCAGACAAAGCCAACGTCTGATAACCTAACCAAAGTGTGTGTGAGAGGTAAGTTAATTAAAAGTCATTAACAAATTTTAATTTTGTATCTATACATACATATGCAAACTTTGCCAGAACATTTGGTACAGAGATTCTCAAACAAACAAGAAACCTTATTGCAAATGTCGGGAATGTCTGTTCATAAATCCGCTTGCTGTAGCTCTGGAAGAGCGAAACTCAAGACTAAATTGACATATTTCAATTTTATATAAGCGTACTGGTTTTTTGTCAGATATAGTTGGGATATTATCGGAAACGTCGACAATATTAGGGTGTGGTCCCTTAACACTACGCTCGCCCTATACAGTAGTGCAGAACATGTATGATTTGATCCAGCCATACTGAAGTTCTTAAATCATCACTTCATTGCGTTTCAATAAAGTCTCTCAGTCCATTTGAAAAGCAATTTATTTTCAAATTTGAACGTTTTTTCTGCGTTCATGTCAGGGAGACGATTCATGCTCAAATGAATGCATTGGCAACGTCTGCTTTGTCGATGACAATTTGGAAATAACACGTATACGCACTATGTGACTTCGCCATTGCGACTGCCATCCCATTTCAATGCGGTTGTATGTTATTGTGCCATCTTTATCGTGAGTGCCAGGACACATACACAATCACTCAACTTCGAATGGTCTCCGCGATGCGAATATGTAGCTGTGCGTGACACCAAATATGTCCCCTACAATGACGAACGTATGGCACCATTGTACTCAAAGTTATAATTTTATTTTACGGAAACATGCATATGATTCACACTTGTGGAGCAGTGAAAACAGCAGCGACACCACGCTAACAACAACCCTCAAACAATGAAGACATTCAGGTTTCATTATTATGTTGATCGTAGAGGTTTTTTTTTGCGGCATATTCGGTCGGGCTCATATTCCATGAATGGCAAACAATGCATAATGGAATATAAAAGAAAAGGTTTAAAATATTCGACTTTTTGAAAGGCAAACATTGACCGCGTTCATATAGCTATGCTTCGCTGGTGCTGAGGTTTATGAACCACAAAATATGAATATCTCGATGTGCATTTTATGCTCTGCTACACCAGTATGTTATGTGTTCTTCACTATGGAGCTTGTGTATTTTGTGATGCATAACAAAAAACTCAAATGTCAAATGTTTATGGGGAATTGTTAATTGAGTTGTTTTAGAACAACTCAGGATGATATTAGCCAGTAGCGCTTACATCTCCAAAATAAAGTTAATAGTGAGCCAAGTGCAAAGCCATATACGAACCTGAACGGATGTCCATGAAACTTAGTAAGCATTTTGGAAGTAATGAAACGAAATTGTTCAATATTTCAGGAAGATACTTAGAAGTAGCATTCATAAAGCATGTAATTGTAGTAAAATATTTCTTACGCTTTATAAGATGCATTTCATTCACTGTGGGATCTACAGCGAATAACATGCTTATTTTTACTTTATTCGGCACGATGAAAGTTAATGTATAACTTTACACTCAAAATTGAAATAGTCAAGTCAGATAAGTATTAAGTCTTCTAAAGGTAAGGAACTCGAGAGAATGAAAAATTGTTTCTTTTTTACGAGCAGTGTTAATCTATTGCCGATTTTTCGACTTTAACACATGAGAGTGTCTAGGGCTTAAAAAATATTTTTTAGTTCGTTGCTAAAAAATTTGTTGAGTACAAGTTAGGGAAGGCGAAAGTTGGGCTGCTCTACAATATCGTACGATACGAGTATCCACCAATTATACAACTACGTGATCAGATGGGTAATAAAACAAACTTGTGGTGACTAAACCATTTTTTATAACCACCACCATAGGATAGGCTCATTGCTCATTTAGGCATTCCTTTTGCAACACATCGAAATATCCATTTCCGACCTTACAATTCTAAGACGATGTAACGTTGTCCGTTTGTCCGTTAGTTGTAATCACGCCACTGTTTTTATACCCACCACCGAAGGATGGGGGTATATTCATTTTGTCATTCCGTTTGCAACACATCGAAATAACCGTTTCCGACCCTATAAAGTATATATATTCTTGATCAGCGTAAAAATCTGAGACGAACTAGACCTGTCCGTCTGTCTGCTGAAATTACGCTAAAGTCTTTAAAAATAGAGATATTGAGCTGAACTTAACCATAAGCATCTTCGAACTTAACAATAAGAAGGTTAAGTTCGAAGATGGGCTATATCGGCTATATCTTGATATAGCCCCCGTATAGACCGATCGGCCGATTGAGGGTCTTAGGCCCATAAAAGCCACATTTATTATTCGATTTTGTGATATTTGGGACAGTGAGTTGTGTTAGGCCCTTCGACATCCTTCATCAATTTGGCTCAGATCGGTCCAGATTTGGATATAGCTGCGATATAGACCGATCCTCGTATTTCGGGTCTTAGGCCCATAAAAGTCACATTTATTATCCGATTTTGCTGAAATTCGGGACATCGAATTGTGTTAGTCCCTTTGACATCCTTCTTAATGTGGCCCAGATCGGTCCAGATTTGGATATAGCTGCCATATAGACCGATACTCCGATTGAGGGTCTTAGGTCAATAAAAGCCACATGTATTATCCGATTTTGCTGACATTTAGGACAGTGAGATGTGTTTGGCCTTTCGACATCCTTCGTCAATTTGGCTCAGATCGGTCCAGATTTGGATATAGCTGCCATATAAACCGATACACCGATTTAGGGTCTTATGTCCATAAAAGCCACATCTATTATCCGATTTTGCCGACATTTGGGACAGTGAGTTGCGTTGGGCCCTTCGACATTCTTTCTCAGATCGGTCCAGATTTGGATATAGCTGCCATGTAGATCGATTTCTTGATTTAAGGTTTTGGGCCCATAAAAGGAGCATTGATTGTCCGATGTCGCCGAAATTTGGGACAGTGAGTTAAGTTAAGCCTCTTGACATACTTCTGCAATATAGCACAGATCGGTTCAGATTTGGATATAGCTGCCCATAGGTTTTGGGCCCATAAAAGGAGCATTTGTTAGGCTCTTCGACAACTTGCAACTTGGCCCAGATCGGTCCAGATTTGGATACAGCTGCCATGTAGACCGCTATCTCGATTTAAAGTCTTGGCCCCATAAGAGGCGCATTTATAATCCGATTTCACTGAAATTTGACACAGTGACATATGTTTGGCTTTTCAACATCCGTGTCATATATGGTTCAGATCGGTTTATTTTTAGATATAGCTACTAAAAAGATCACTATTTTGTTATGCACAATTGAACAATTGAATTGTACTTGTTAGTATTTGTCCAAACCGGAACATATTTTCATATAACTGCTATGGGACATAAGGTATGCAATTTTCTCCGGATTTTGATGGAAGGTAGTTTACATATATACCCGAGGTGGTGGGTATCCAAAATTCGGCCCGGCCGAACTTAACGCCTTTTTACTTGTTGCAATATTCGTTTCATAAAGTTCGCGGTGTAAATACATCACAAGTTCCTTGCCCAATATCTCTTTATAGGCAAACAAAGTATGATAGATAAATATTACTGTGCTATTGGAGCTTCATCAGGCCTTGGACCGATTCGGATCATATTTGGTTTGGATGATGGTAGTCTTTGTGCAAAATTTCTGCCAAATCGTATCAGAATCGACTGCCCTATAGGCCCTGTGATCCGAATCAGACCATATTTAGCAGGTATATTGAAGATCAGAATAGAAATCATTGTGCATAGGAGCTTAAGAAGTGCATTCGGAAGATTAGTTTGTGTGGGAGCTATACCAGGTTTCAGACTTATCTTGAACATACTTGGCATTTATGTTAAAAGTCGTAGGAGAAGTCATTGTGAAAAATCGGAAAAGAATTGCTGCCTCTAGAGGCTCAATAAGTATAATCGGGAGATCAGTTTATATGGGAGATGAATCAGATTATACACCGATCTATAAACCGATCTATGCCACGATTGTTGAAAGTCGTAGAAAACCATACGTTCGAAATTTCAGCTAAATCGGATAACAACTGCGGTTTCAGGAGGTCAAGATGTCAAATCAGGAAATCGGATAATATGGGAGCTTTATCAGATTATAAATCTTTTCAAACCATACTTGGTCATAGACGAAGTCATTGTGTAAAATTTCATCGAAATCGGGTGTAGTTGCATTCTCTAGAGGCTTGAGAAGTCAAATCGGGAGATCGGTGTATATTGCAGCTATATTAAAATATGGACCGATTCGGCCCATTTAGAATCCCACCCGAACTGCCCTAATAAGAAGCATTTACCCAAAATTTCAAATACCTAGCTTTATTACATCGAAAGTTAGCGTGCTTTCGACTGATAGACGGACAGACTTGTTGGGAATAAAATCATTCAAGACTATTAGAGGAATGTCAAATTTCTGATTTTTTGTTCCCAGAGGTTTTCAATAGGGTTAAGGTCCGATGAATGCGATAGGCAAATTTTTTTCCTCTGTATATGGATGCAGTATATTCCTTAAGGTATCGCCGTTATCAACAATATAATTTTGTTCCTCATGTTAAAAATGGGATTAGAACTTGATGCAGAAAAACATCCACTGATTATCAATGAGACAGCATCATGTCTCACGGCCTTCTTGGTGTGCTTTGGATTATGCGGCGACTACGGTCACTGTATTATCCTTGATACAATGCTCGAAGTTTAAGACAGTGTGAATTACACATTGCCTGAGCCCTTTTTGACAAAAAATACTATACTACCATTCCAGATATATCCGATTGGAACTACAATATCCATGGCAAATGAAGTTACATAGACTTCTAAACGTATGGTTCCATATAGACGATCAGGTGAACTTTGGGGTATACTCTGAAAAGCTAGGACTGGTCATACCGAGAAAGTTACCCGATCACTGTAGTGTGTACCAAGCGGAGATCCCGACTAAGCAAATGACATCTCAGACAGCCATTAAATCTCGACTATGCCAGATCTCTCAACAAGATGGCAGTTAAAAATCCATCTGTTCTTGGCCGGCGCACAGAGATATTCCAGGGAATTGTGACAGATGGACGGGTTGTTAACACTCTTAAATTATAAGGACCAATCTAGTCTTGAAGAGGCCTAACGCTTTGCTGTCGTTGGCTTTATTTGGTTATAGCTGCCATATATAAAAAGATCATTTATTACCTGATTACGCTGAAATTCGGTACAATGAGCTTTATCGGACCCTTTGACATATATGCTGAATATGGCTCGAATCGGACTGTATTTTGATATTTCTGCTATATATATTAGATTCCTGATTAAATGTCTTGGGCCCATAAAAGTCCCATTTATTACCCGGCTTCACTGAACTTTGACACAGAGAGTTGTGTTACGCCCCTTGACATCCGTACCGAGTATAGCTCAAATCGGACTTTATTTGTATGTATCCGCCAGATATACCGATCTCCCGATTTAAGGTCTTGCCTCATAAAAAGCGAATTTAATGCGTGATTTCGTTGAAATAGAGCACATGGAGTTGTGTTACTCCCCTCTAAATTTTTTAGTGATTTGGATATAGCTGGCATATATACCGATCTTAGACTTAATGTCGTTGGTTACTAAAAGCGTTTATTACTCGATTACGATGGGCGTATACTAATCTAGTCAATTCATTCGTAACACCTCAAAATATTCGTTTAAGATCACGTAATGTATATAATTCTTAGTCGTCTTCACGTTGTGTGTCAATCTAGCCATGTCCGTCCGTCTATCGAAATCACAATAGCGGTCGAACGCGTAAAGGTAGCCTTTTGAAATTTTGCACAGATGCTTAATATTGATGTAGAATGATGGGGATTGCAAATAGGCAATATCCCATATAAACCGATCTGCCGATTTGACTTCTTGAGTCCCTGAAAGCCGTAATTTTTGACCGATTTAGCTGAAATTGTGCACATAGTGTTCAGTTATGACTGTTAACTACCAAGTTTGATTTGATTCGGTCAAGAACATGATATAGCTTTCATATAAACTGATCTCCCGATTTGACTTCTAGAGGCCTTACAAACCGCGATTTTTATCCGATTTGAATGAAATTTTGCATATAGTGTTTTGTTATGACTTTCAACAAAATGTGGCAAGTACGGTCCAAATCGTTCCATAACCAGATATAGCTTCCATATTTTACCAGAATCCATGGTGATGGATTCCCAAGATTAGGCCAGGCCGAACAAAGCACCCTTTTACTTGTTTGTGCCTCATTTGGATATATCATATTTTGAAAATGAGCTCCATTGTAATATTGATAAAAAAAAAAATTAAACAGTTCAAGCTTAGTTTTATATACGGTATCTCTTTTTAGGCAAACAAAGGATAATGGACACGAATTGCTATAATATTTGAGTTATATCAGGTTATAGACCGAATCAGGCTATACTTGGTTAGGATGATGACGACCATAGTAGAAATCATTGTGTAAACTTTAAGACCTCAAGAAATAAAATCGGGAGGTGGGTTTATATGGGAGCTATATTAGGTTTTGAACCGATTCAGGCCATACATATCACATATATTGGAAGTCATAGGAGAAGCCACTGTACAAAATTTCAGCAGAATCGGATAAGAGTTATGCTTTCTAGAGGCTCAAGAAGTAATAGCGGTAGATCGGTTTATATGGAAACTATATCAGGTTTTGAACCTATTTGGACCATACTTTTAATAGGTATTTCCTATTAATGTAGGTCGGTTGCGATTGTAAATGGGCCACATCGGTCAATGTTTTGATATAGCTTCTATATAAACCGATCTTGGATCTTGACTTCTTCAGCCTCTTGAGGGGGAAATTCTTAACCGATGTGGCTGAAGTTTTGTGTGGGGTATTTTTTTTTTTTTTGGCTTTCAATCTAATATATCTATCATAATCTAATATATCTACCATATGAACAAATTTCGGATCTTGACTTCTTAAGCCGCTAGTGCTCGGAATTATTATTCGATTTGGCTGCAATTTTACATGAAGTGTTATTTTTTGTCTTTCCAGAAAATCGGATCATTCGGACTGCGGACTGTTCTTCGTACTCAAATAAACATTGACAGAAAGACTTTGGGTGTTACTAACAAATGCACAAAGTTATAGTACACGGTAATACAGCAGTGGTGTAGGGTACAAAAAGTTCTTGTATCGCATATGAAAACAGTAAGTTGAGAAATGCTGCCGATTAAACCAAAATAACAAATTTGAGCTATAAGTTTGGCCTTTCTGGCTTACCGTCCATCGAACTGTTTCAAAAATTTCCAGCTCATCACTTTCAAGTGCTATTTTCAAAATCATTTATTAACGAATCGTAAATTGTTTTGCAGAAAATCTGTTATTGAATCTGAATATTTAATGCCAGAATTTATGGCGTTTATGTACGATAACCTGCGGGATTGTTCGCACAGGTGTATCCTCTATGGGGGTTTTTCAACCTTTGTGGCAAAGGAAAGGTGCAGATGGAAACCGCAAGGAAGGTAAAATTTACCGTTTAGTGTGTTGGTATGTGCTTGCCACTTCAGGTTACATGCTGATGTTCTCATGTTGTTTATTTTGGGTAAAACAAACCGCTCCCATGCACAAGCAACATGTGTTTTCTAGCAAATAGGTTATAAGACCCTTCATTTGGCCTTGTTATTTTTGCAGTTGCGAATTGTGGTTTCACTGTGGTCGCCTCCAATTGAAGTTGCTATGAGTTACTTTAGAACACTTTAGCAGCCATCCATCCATCAAGTACCATCAGTTACCTTTCCCCAAACAATAAATCCCACATTTACCATCTTACCCACTAAGCCACCAAAGCAAACGGAGAATATGAAAATGTAAACATCAATTGGCAGTGGACTGGTAATAGTCTTCAGTTGTGTCGAGTATCCTGTCATTGGTGGGCCTCGTTCTGCTCGGATCGTTTCGGGTTGGTTCGTTACAGCTCAATTGTGTTTATTTGGCTGTGTCCGCTCATGCGTGCGAAAATGGAAATTTACCTGAATATTCCCAGATATCTTTTAAAATTGCTTTTCAAAGCTATATTCTCCTGCTCTCTTTTTGCTCTATTCGCAGCATTAGCACCCACAAACTGCTTACCATTTTTTTGGATTTGGCACAGTCTTTCCGTCTTTGAGGGATTTCGACTAGAGTGGAAGAGTTGTTATTGTTTTCCTTCATTCAGGGTTTTTTCTTCTTTCTTTTTAAAAACATGAACTACAAGCGCAAACACACACATGCTCAAATACACATCCGCAAACTTCCCAGTAGGTATGACTTTTGATTCGAAATAATTTAGAGATTATCAATGTTTTTCATAGAGTGGATGTTTCTAGTCAAGATAAGGTACGCGTATCAGTCAGATATCAGACTCACATAGACGTTTTCGTCCATTGCGACAACGCAGGAACAGGAGGAGGAAGATGCCTCCTGGTTCCTAACATTTAAGTCGAGGGCGGTTTTTAGAATAAGAAATATGATTTCCAGAGATTTAATGGCAGCATGATTGTACAATTCATTGTTGTGAAAACACATCTTGGCCATTCTACCACTTTTTTATTGCTAGCAGGGTTAAAATTGCTGACTTCTAACTAGCAATGAAACATAAAAATTTGCTACGGTTGCATTTTTCTATACAAATAAAACAAGTAAAAAGGCGTTAAGTTCGGCTGGGCCGAACTTTGGATACCCACCACCTCGGGTATATAAGAAACCACTTTTCATCAATAAAATTTGGTGAAAATTTCATACCTTATGTCCCATAGCAGTTGTTTCGAAATATGTTCCGATTTGGACCAACTACTAATAAGTACAGTAGCTATATCTAAAAATAAACCGATCTGAACCATATACGACACGAATGTCGAAAAGCATAACATAAGTCACTGTGTCAAATTTCAGTGAAATCGGGTTATATATGCGCCTTTTATGGGGCCAAGACTTTAAGTCGAGATATCGGTCTACATGGCATCTACATCCAAATCTGGACCGATTTAGACCAAGTTGCAGAAAAATGTCGAAGAGCCTAACACAAAGCACTGTCCCAAATTTCGGCGAAATCGGACAATAAATGCGCCTTTTATGGACCCAAAACCTTAAATCGAGAGATCGATCTATATGGCAGCTATATTCAAATCTGGACCGATCTGGACCAAGCTGAAGAAGGTCGTCGAAGAGCCTAACCAAACTCACTGTCTTAAATTTCAGCGACATCGGACATTAAATGCGCCTTTTATGAGCCCAAAACCTAAAATCGAGAAACCGGTCTATATGGCAGCTATATCCAAATCTGGACCGATCTGGGCCAAATTAAGAAGGATGTCGAAGGGCCTAACACAATTCGATGTCCCGAATTTCAGCAAAATCGGATAATAAATGTGACTTTTATGGGCCTTAGACCCGAAATACGAGGATCGGTCTATATCGCAGCTATATCCAAATCTGGACCGATCTGAGCCAAATTGACGAAGGATGTTGAAGGGCTTAAGAGAACTCACTGTCCCAAATTTCAGCAAAATCGGATTATAAATGTGGCTTTTATGGGCCGAAGACCCTAAATCGGAGGATCGGTCTATATGGCAGCTATATACAAATCTGGACCCATCTGATCCAAATTAACGAAGGATGTCCAAGGGCCTAACGCAAATCACTGTCCCAAATTTCAGCAAAATCGGATAATAAATGTGGTTTTTATAGGCCTAAGTCACTAAATCGGAGGATCGATCGATTTGGACCAAACCCAGCACGGACTAATACAATAAATACAATTCACTGTTCAAATTGGTAAAATAGAGTATTGGTCTATATGGCAGCTGTATCCAAACTTAGACAAACAGGGACCATATTGAACTCGGATATCAAAGAGCCTAATACAGCTCACTGTGCAAATTTCAGCGAAATCGGGTAATAAATGCGCTTTTTATGGGCTAAAGACCCAGTAAAGGAAACAAAAAGCTTTTCCTTTATTATACAACTAGCTGGACAGGGCCCGCTTCGCTGCGCCTTCTTTCACTCTCTTATTTTATCTGTACCCTATACTGACACTGGCAGGAAATAAGTCCTGTTTTGGGGTGCTGGTACGGCCTTTCAGATATTTCGCCCCAATGTGGATATCATTTTCGTGCTCTACTCCCAAATACCTTTCATTTTAGCCTTATACCACTGTGGTCGGTAAATATATCCGGAATGGGGGTATTTTTGGGGGTGAAGTGGACGCCCATATATTAGATTCGTGATCTAGTCTCAAATACATTTCATTTGTCAAAACCACATATTGTCAAAACCTTCCATTTGGAGGGTTTTTAATGGTTTTGGAGGTGGCGCGGCCGCCCTAGATATCCCACCCTAAATAAGGATACCAATTTTCTGTTTTTGAGTTATTATAAACAAACCAAATTTCGCTAAAATCACTCATCTACGAGATCTGACATTTTTGAAAATGGGATAAAGGGAGGGTGAGCCCATTAAAGTTTGGATGATAGATCAACTTCATTCTTTTATTTTTGGTGGTGGATTAGAGTTGCCACACCTTTTGCCCCGAAGGTGGGTATTAGATTCAAACAACACATTTAAGCTACATATTTGGTATAGTCGGTATATATGTATGGTTTAGGGATAGTTTATGAGGTGAGACGTCCCTGAAACACTTGGCCATAAAACAGAAATCAGATTTGAGCCCCGTTTTGCCATAATCCACGAATATGTCCAGTTTGAGGGGTATGTAGGGTGGGGCTGCCACCCACGCACTTAGCCCTGAAAAATATCAATATCGTGCTCTACTCTCAAATTTCTTTTTTTTTAGCTCCAATTGCTATAGGTTTAAGGGGAGTTTATGGAGTGAGTCGACTAAACACTTGGCCTCAAAATAGGATATCAAATTCGATTTCTACTATCAAATACCTATCATTTGTGTCCCTTATTGACATAGTAGGCAAACATGACCGGTTTGAAGAGAGTTTAGGGGGCGTACACTGAAATAACATCAGCATCGTGCTAGAGCACGATTTTGTTTGGCCCCATAGTGTCAAGCACTTTGATGGTGGCTATTAAGATATTCAGGGCAACGGGTCTCGTACAGATCCACACTTATTAGTATTTTGTTGTTGTTTTGGTTATCAACATTCAAAATCACATTTCAAAGCTACCACTTGGGATACCACATTTTTAAGGATCCGTAGGTCCTCCTGTGTCTATCCCAATTTGAGGGTAAAAAGTGTATTCTACTACCAAAGACCTTGTATTGCTGTCCTATTCTTTCCTGATCGGCCTTCATATTTTATATTTTATTCCTTTTTTTTTAAGTTGGATAGGGGGAGATGGATTGCCTTGTAACACATCCGTTCTACATGACAGTTTGGAGTTGTTTTTATTGGGAGATGATTGTCGCTCAAATTTATTTGAGTCCTTTATTGTGGCGATATACATATCCTGCTGAGTGCCAGGATGGCTGGACGTGACACAGATTCTTGAAACCTTATACCAACATTAGATTCGAACTATACTGACGTAGATCTTTCTTTTAATTCACATATTATCCCACTCGAACTACACGTCCTATTGAATGGTATTTAGTGGGTGGGACCTCTCAGACACCAATAAATACATTTTTATGTCAGATTTGTACTCTACTTTTAAATACCATTCATTTGACACCCATATTGCCCAAAGCGGTAAAATAGTCCTGTTGGGGGGTTTTTTTGGGGTGAGGGTCCCCCCCGAACACTTTGTCGAAATTTGTGTATCAAGTTCGTACTCTAGTCTTAAATACCTTTCATTTGATACCCATAATGTCCCAATCGGTAAACATGTCCGCCCGGGTAGGGTTTGGGATGGGGCGTCCCCCAGGTTATTGGACCCAAAAATATAGCCCATCTTCGAACTTAACCTGCTTATGGACAAAAAAAAATTGGGTGCAAAGTTTCAGCTCAATTTCAACAGACAGACGGACGGCCATGGCTAGGTTTAATTGGCAGTCTGCCATCAGATTTATGGTACTTAGACGGGCTTTAAAAAGCCCGACAACTTGCTAAATCGGACAAGTTCTGAATGAAATGATAACCTAAAGTATAAATCTTCTCTTTGCCAGTGCGAGACACACAAACACAGCAGATCTTATTCTCTTTCCCGACGTCCTCACGGTTTCTGCAGAAGTCGTTACTTCCAACTTCAGTCTGTTAGCATGTTTACCGATCAAACATTGACCTGCCATAACGGCCTAAATTTAAGAAACGCCAGATCTCGGAGATGGATGGTGCGATTTAAGCGAAATTTTGTGTGACTTCATATAGTACCCTAAAAATAAAAATTTGGTATCCAAATTTCGGATGGGGTTTTTAGGGGGGCTGCCCCACCATAAAACCTACCAAACATATATTTCGATCAATCACAACAATATGGGACTCAAATGAAAGGTATTTGTGAGTAGAATACGAATCTGATATCCAAATGTGGGACCACGTTTCTGGGCGTCCACCCCTTCCTCTAAACACCCCCAAAACTGAACTTATTTACTGACCATGGGAATATGGGGTTTAAATAAGAGGTATTTGAATGTAGAATACGAATCTGATATCTAAATATGGGGCCAAGTGTTTGGGGGGCCGCCTCTCACCAAAAACCTCCCCCAAAGGGGAAAAATTTACGACTATAGGAATATGGGGCTAAAATGAAAGGTTTTTGGGAGTTAAGCACGAATTTGATATCAATATTCGCGAAAAGTGTCTATGGGGCCACGCCACCCCCACAACACCACCCAAATTGTAAGTATTTTCTGACTATTCCAATATGAGGCTCAAATAAGAGGATTTTTAAAGTGGAACACGAATTCGATATATATTTTCAAGGCCAACTCACTGAGTGGCCGCCCATCCCCCAAAACACCCCACACGCCGGTCATGTTGCCGACTATGGAAATATGGGGCTCAAATTAAAGGTATTTGGAAGTAAACAACGTATCTGATATCAACATTAGTGGCCAACTGTCTAGCGGACGTCCCACCACCATAACATCCCCCAAATAGGACGTATTGGCTCACAAAGACAATTTGGGTCTTAAAGAGTGTGGAACTAAGTATTTATAGTTTTCGGGGCCAATACCCCAAACCGGAAATATTTGCTGACTTTGCAATAAGGAGTTTAAATGAGATTAGAAAACGATTTTGACATCCAATTTTGAGGGCAATACCAATATGGGGTTCAAGTAAATGATATATAGATATATGAGAATAGAGCACGTTGCTGATATATTTTCCGGGCTTTGGGGGACCACCCCAATCCCCAAAACACCCCTAAATCGGGCATATTTATCGACCATGGCAATATGGAACTTAAATGAAAGTTATTGGGGGGTAGAGCAAGAATTGATACCCATTTTCGGGACCAATTTTCTGGGGGTCTACCCCTTTCCCGAAATACCCTACAAACAGCAATTTTTTACTGACCATCGCAATATGGGGCTCAAATAAAGGTATTTGTGAGTAGAATACGAATTTGATATCCAAATGTAGGACCATGTATTTAGGGCATCACGCCTTTCCCAAAACACCCCCAAAGGAAAAAAAATTTCGACCATGCCAATATGTGGCTTAAGTGAAAGGTATTCGAGAAAACTAATTTGATAACCTATTTTGGGGCCATGTGTTTGGGGAACGCCTCATCCTGTAAACTTCTCTTAAGCCAATGGCAATATGGGGTTTAAATAAATTGTATTTGAGAGAAGAGCACGATGCTGATATTTTTTCAAGGCCAAGTATCTGGGGGACCAACTCTCCCCCGAAAACACCACTAAATCAGACATCATGAGAATATCGGGCTAAAATGAAATATTTAAAAAATGGAGTATACCTTACATCCAAACTTAAATTCGTAGACCAATAAAGATCATATGGGATTCAGATAAAGGCACTTATATTGTTAAACTGTTAGTCAAGTTAGCATGGTATTTCACTGAAAGATCTTTAATTGTCGAAAATAAACTTTCCAAGGAAACTTTTGTTCCATATAAAGTAAAAGAAGGCGCAGCGGACCCGGGTCAGCTAGTGACATATAAAAATTGGCTTTGCTTGCTTTTTTATAAACAAAAAAACAAAGAAAATTGGCGCTTAACTGCGTCAATGAAATACGAACAAGTAAAAGCAATAACATAAGCTAACAAGTAAAAAGTCATTAAGTTCGTTCGGACCGAACTTTGGATACCCACTACATCAGGTATGTACATATGTTAACCACCTATAGCCATATTCCTGTCAAAAATTCATAGATATGATGCTATATCGATTTGGACGGAGCACGGACAGTGGTCTAATAAATACAATTCACTGTTCAAATTGGTAAAATAAAGTATTGGTCTATATGGCAGCTGTATCCAAATTTAGACAAATTGGGACCATATTAAAAGCGGATATCGAAAGGCCCAACACAGCTCACTGTGCCAAATTTCAGCGAAATCGGGTAATAAACTAATCCTTTATGGGCCCAAGACCTTGAATCGGGAGATCGGCATATATGGCAGCTATAAATAAAGATCGACCTGAACCATATAAGGCACGGATATCGAAAAGACTAATAAAGGTCGCTGTGCTTAATTTCAGCGACATCGGATAATAAATGCGGCTTTGTGGGCCCAATACCTTAAATCGGGAGATCATTCCATATGTCAGCTATATTCAAATTTAGCCTGATCCTGGCCATACTCAATACGAATGTCGAGGAGCCTAACGCAACACATTATGCCGAATTTCAGCGAAATCGCATAGCAAGCGTGTTTTTAATGAGCCTAAGAACCAACATATTGTCCGATAAAGCCCATCTCCGAACTTAATCCGCCTATGGTTAAAAAAAGAGTCTGTACAAAGTTTCAGCTAATTATATCCAGATAGAAAGAAATTTAACTGAGTAGTACAATTGTGATATATACAACTTTATCCCCAAGTGTCAGGGGGTCGCCCCAGCACAAAGACAAACCACCAAAATACATTTTTACCAATTAGGGCAATATGGATATTAAATGAAAGGTATTTGTAAGTAGAGTAGAATTTTGGTATAAAAGTTAAGCCCCAAGTGTCATGGGGGTCGCCACCCTCAAAACACCCCAAGCCGGACAAACACCATCCAAAACACATTTTTAACAATAAGGCAATATGGGTATCAAATGAATGAGATTTAACTGAGGTGTAAGATTTTGATGTACAACTTTGCTCCCAAGCCTCAGGGTGTTGCCCCACTCTGCTTCGTGTAGTACAGTTTCCATCCATTCAGAATTAAAATAACCTTTGTGTTTATATACAACATGTTGATACATGCAAAGTATATCTCTCTAAACCAAAGAATCAGACTATCGAACACAGCTTATAATTCAACCGTCGGTACATCGCCAAGGCATGGCGATTTGAAGGAGTCAACAATTTTCATCTCCCGAACGATTTTCGACTCGGACACAATTCCCGCAACAAACTCCGACGAATCCATATCAGTGACTGTTGGAAAGTTTCCCGGGAAATATGTGGCAACCAGTAGTTCCAGTGTTTCCTCATTAAGCAATGTACATTCTCTGACTTCTGAATTTATCCTACCCTAATAGGTTCCGAGGAAAGAATCATCCTTAGTCTAGAGGCCTCAGATGTATCCTCCATGGAGCAGCAGATTTTTTCGGCAGAAATATTTTCTTCGCTCAGCCTCATAGAAGTTTCCCTTCTAGCTAACTGCCTGTTGAAGAGTTTTCTGCAATCTTTCTTTAGACCAACCAGTGGTTTACTATCGCGGTCGCTGTTTTCCCCTTGTTTTGGCTGGACATGTTGACATAAGCGAGTCATTAAGGGCCTTCGTAATCAGAAGCACCTTAAGTGCCGCCGAAGTGGTCTTACAATGGTGGAGATTTATCTGCCAAAACCGGACCACAGCCAGAAATCAGAAATTCCACCACTGTTGCGTTAGCCCAGTCTTCAGAGTCCTCCTGAAGTTCATCCTCACAACAATCGTTCGCAGTTGAGAAATCAGTGGAACCACCCTTCCTTAGAATATTTGCGGTGTGCATGATGTTTCATACGTTGCGTCCTTCCCGGAACTCAAAAGGGAAGGACGGAATCCGACCTTGAATCCAATCCGAACGGATGAGCTACCCACACAGAAATAGTTTGGTCCTATTTTGACGCCTTCCCTTTCCGTTTTGATCGTGGTAGGGAATTTCAGTCTCCTGCAATCCATCAAACTTAGGAGATATGGTTGATAGTTCCTCAGAGATATGTTCAGCAACAACTGCTGAGTCGTCTCTTGATTCCCCAGCCCACCGCTTCTATAGACCTTTAACTTCAACTTGTTGAATCCTTAGGTTACAACTTCTTTAGAACTGTTGCGGTCTTGGAGACTGCCAGAGTTAGGTACGGACATTGATTGTATCCGATCGCCATCAGCCTCATCCAATCTGAATCGGTGGTTGAAAGGTTCAAAAAATTCCTTTTCCAGTTGCAAAGAAAATCTCCTTTCATCAAATCTTCTCGTATTGAAAGAAAAACAAACAAAAATTGCAAAATTGAAAAATATTCTCAAAAAACCGCTCGATTTACGAAAACCCCCTCCTATAGGTAATGTGTTCGATGGGGATAACATGGGGTTTAGATGATACGTCTTGACAGCAGAGAACAAATTTGATATCATTTGGGAGCAAATGTGCTGGGGCATCGACTCCAGACTCTTTGTTCCCTACATGTACCCCCTAACGTACATATAGGAAGACTGCGACTGAAATGCAATATATATGGGAATAGAGTACGAATCCGAAATCAAAATTTGTGAAAAGTGTCTGGAGCCTAAACAACCAAGATGTATGAAAAATCGGTGTTGCAAGTGATAGCATGTATAGTGCAAGCGGGAAGATGATGAGACGTTGAAGCATTTCCTATGTCACTGCCCGGTTTTGTGGCATGGAAAACAATTAAGAATTTTCTAAGTAGCACAAATTCTTAACTAAGAGTTTCTTTTTCGAGGTTACTTTTTTAGTATTTTGAGGTTACTTTATTTAGTATTTTGAGCGCACCAGAAAAAACCACTTTAAACAAGTAAGAGCGTGCTAAGTTCGGCCGGGCCGAATCTAATGTACACTTCACCATGGATCGCATTTGTCGAGTTCTATGCGCGGTATCACTTTTTAGGCAAACAAGAAATATTGAATAAGAATTGTGCCTTGTTGGGGCTCAGAAAGCAAAATCGGGAGATCGCTTTATATGGGAGCTGTATCAAGCTATTGATCGATTTAGACCATATTAGACACGTATGTTGAAGGTCATGAGAGAAGCCGTTGTACAAAATTTCACTCCAATCGAATAATAATTGCGCCCTCTAGAGCCTCAAGAAGTCAAGACCCAAGATCGGTTTATATGGCAACTATATCAGGTTATGTACCGATTGAAACCATACTTAGCAAAGTTGTTCGATATCATGACAAAACACGTCGTGCAAGATTTCATTCCAATCGGATAAGAATTGGGCCTTCTTGAGCCTCAAGAAGTCAAGGCCCAAGATCGGTTTATATGGCAGCTATATCATGTAATGAACCGATTGAAACCATACTTGGCAAAGTTGTTCGATATCATAACAAAACACGTCGTGCCAAAATTCATTCAAATCGGATAAGAATTGCGCCCTCTAGAGGCTCAAGAAGTCAAGACCCAAGATCGGTTTATATGACAGCTATATCAAAACATAGACCGATATGGCCCATTTACAATACCAACCGACTTACACTAATAAGTAGTATTTGTGCAAAATTTCAAGCGGCTAGCTTTACTCCTTCGGAAGTTAGCGTGCTTTCGACAGACAGGCGGACGGACATGGCTAGATCGACATAAAATGTCACGACGGTCAGGAATATATATACTTTATGGGGTCTCAGACGAATATTTCGAGTAGTTACAAACATAATGACGAAATTAATATACCCCCATCTTATGGTCGAGGGTATAAAAAGTACTTATTTGTTTGATAATTATATTTCTTTTAGCACATGTAAAGAACAAGTAAAACGATATTTAGTTCGGTCAGACCGATCTTTCGTCATAATCTGGTGAGAAATGCATCATTAATTAACCCATGGCAGCAATATCGAAATATGGTCCGATTTGAACCAAACTCGGCACGGGCGTCGGGTGGTCTAATAAATACAATTCACCGTTTAAGTTTGTACGACAGATTATTGGTATTTTTGACATCTTTATTCAAATATCGACCAATTTAGACCATATATATGCACGGATGTCGAAAATCCTTATATTACTATACCAAATTTAAACGAGATTTATAAAAAATGCGCTTTTTATGTGCTCAAGACCTTTAATCTTGAGAACGTTCTCTATGGCATCTATATGCAAATAAAGACCAATGGTAGCCATATTGAACGCGGTTGTAGAAAGGCTCATGAAAAAGGTCGAAAAGCTCACTGTGCCAAATTTCAACGAAAATGGGTAATAAACGATGTTTTTATAGGCCCAAGGACTAAAATCGGGAGATCGGTTTATATAGCAGCTATATCCAAATGTAAACCGATCGGAAACATATAAGGCACGGATGTCGAGATGCCTAACCTTGGCCACTTCAGCGAAATAGGATTACAAATGCGCCTTTTATGAGCCCAAGACATTAAATCGGGACATCACTCTATATGACAGCTATATTTATATATAGCCCGATCATGACTCGGTACGACAACACATTGTGTCAAATTTCAGGGAAATCTGATGATAAATGCGCCTTTTATTGGTCAAAGATCTTAAATCGGGAGATAGGTATATATCCAAATATAGCCCTATCAGATCTGTAACGGATGCTGACTGAGGAGGAATTTGAAAACGATATTATAATACTTCTAAGCGGTAAGGATCTGAACGAGCTATGCAGAAGGACCGAAAGGGTTTTGCGTATGGCATATGACTGGGCTAGACCCAGAGGTCTCAATTTTAACCCAGAGAAGACTAAAATATGCCTGTTCACGAGGAAAACGAAGGTGGGCCAATTTAACGTACCACGTTTTCTCAATAAGACGATTTCGATATCTGACAAGGAGTGATCTTGGACAGGAAACTGAATTGGAAGTGTCACATTCAGGAGGGTACTGAGAAGGCTCATAGATGTTGGGCAATATATAGACGGGCCTTAGGCTCGAATGGGGCCTGAATCCGTGGATACTCCACTTGCTCTACAGGAGCGTGATTAGACCAATACTTACTTATGTCTCAGTAGTTTGGTGAACTGCTATGGAGATAAAGTGCAACATAAGGACCAAACAACAGGTTCAGGGAACATGTTGTCTTGGCATAGGTGAAGCAATGAGGACCACGCCCACAAGGGTACTGGAGACTACTCTAGATATGCGACCCATTGACATACAGATTAAATGTGAGGCAGTCACTATGAGACTTAAAGCGATGGGAGAATTGAATGAGGATGGGAGTAGCTCATATCGACGCGACGATAGGAAACCTGGAAGGAAGGGAAGAGGTTCCCAATCGGTTACCTAAGATGAACCTTGAAGTTGAGTGCAAGGCACTGCTGCCATCGGCACAGTTTTGGATTGACGGAACCCTAGTTATCATGTTACACAGATGGATCAAAGCTAGATAACAGAGTGGGCCTGGGAGTCTACATTGAGAACCCAGGGACTGAGATCTGTTTAAGAATGCCTGACCATAATACGGTCCTGCATGCGGAGATCCGTGCGATCACGGAATTTGGGAAGTAGTGCCAACGCGAGGACGTCGAGTGTGAACATCTTTGCCATAAGTGAAATTACAACCAGGACGGAAAGGTCACGAACAGTCTTGCAGTGTAAGAAGGAAATAAACGCCTTCTCTGAAGATAGCAAAATCCGCATCATTTGAGTGCCGGGCTAAAACGGAGTAAGGGGAAATGAAAGGGCAGACGATTTGGCGGTGAAGGCCAGAGGATTGTCGTCAATAAACTTGGCTTCTGGTTAGCCTTTCGGCTCGAAACCAAATTAATAAATTTAAACACCAATTTTGAGCCGATTGCAACAAAACTCATCAGTAATATCAAGCCATAAAAGAATCCTTCGTGCATAATTTCGTGTTCGTGAGAATCTGTAATTGCAATATTAGTCCAAATCGGAAGAACTTAGAGATTGTCAGATGAGTTGATTTTAATTTGTATGACATTCAAATATAACTGTTCTAAAAAAATTCTTTGCGGGTTAGAAGGTGATGAAATAAGGAATATTTTGATTTTAAAATTTTAACTTGAAAATAATTATGGTTTTAATTTTTATCCGTTCTTAAAAATAACTATACTGTTTCATGATTAGTAACAGAACACTATGTGCAAAATTATATATGCAGCTCAAGAAGTCAAGTTGAGCAACCACTTTGTATGGGATCCATATCCAAATCTGATCCTACATGGCCCATTTGTAATCCCCAATGACCTACCCTATGAAGTATATTTATTCATATATATCTTATTGATATGTGAATAAATATATTTCATGGGGTCGCAGATCAATATTTCGAGGTGTTACAAGTAAAATGATATTTTTTCTTAACGCAAAATGGACACACGAAATTTTTTTGTACACACGAAATTTCTCTTAAGCCAAATTTTTATTTAAAATTTCTCTAAAGACAAAGTTTGGAACTTGGAACATAATTTTTTCGAGACATAATTTGAAAAAATTTTTTTTTGTTGTTAATGAAATTTGTATTATAAAACTTTACTCCGGCCCGGCTAACTCGAAATTATTTTTTCAAAAGTCAACTTTTCAATGCAATGTTTTTTAAAAACAACATTTTAATGCAATTTTTCTTAGGACAAAATTTCAAACAAATTTTTTACAATATTTTGTCTACAAATAAGGTTTTACTTTCACAAAAAACTAAAACGAAACTTTTTCTAAAGGCAAAGCATACATGACTTTGCCTTTGCCTGTGCCAAGTATGGTCTAAATCGGTTGATAAACTGACATAGATGCCATATAAACCGATCTCCTAATCAGACACGTTGAGCCACTGAAGGGCGCAATGTTTACTCGATTTGCCCCAAATTTGGAGGTGGTATTTTTCTGTGACTAACAGTTATGACAAGTACGGTCCATATCTTGAACAATTTGGTGTAGCTCATATTTATATTGAAAAAGTCAATCAAAGAAATTGACAAATACGATCCATGGTGAAGGGTATAACAGATTCGGCCAGCCCGAACTGAGCACTCTTTTACTTGTTGTTGATCTGTTTTTATAGCCTCCACCATAGGATGGGGGTATACTAATTTCGTCATTCTGTTTGTAACACCTGGAAATATGCGTCTAAGACCCCATAATGTATATATATTCTTGATCGTCGTGACATTTTAAGTCGAACTAGCCATGTCCGTCCGTCTGTCTATCTGTCGAAAGCACGCTAACTTTTGAAGGAGTAAAGCTAGCCGCTTGAAATTTTGCACTTCTTATTAGTGTAGGTCGGTTGGGATTGTAAATGGGTCAAATCGGTGCCATATAAACCGATCTTTGGTTTTGACTTCTTGAGGCTCTAGAGGTCGCAAATCTCCTCCGATTTGACAGAAATTTTTACACGTAGTGTTTTAATATTACTTCTAACAAGTATGCTAAGTATGGTTTAAATCGGTTCATAACCTGATATAGCCGCCATATAAACCGATCTTGATTCTTGACTTCTTGAGCTTTTAGAAGGCGCAATTCCTATCCGATTTGGCTGTAATTTTACTCGTGGTGTTTTGGGCGAAGTATGGTCCAAATCGGTTCATAACCTGGTATAGGTGTCATATAAACCTATCTTGGATCTTGACTTCTTGAGCCGCTAGAGGCTCAATTCTCATCCGATTTGGCTACAATTTTGCATGAGGTGTTTTGATATAACATCCAAAAACTGTGATAAGTATGGCGCAAAACGGTACAGAACCTGATATAGCTACCGTATAAACCGCTCTGGGATCTTGACTTCTTCAGCCTCTAGAGAAAGCAATTCTCATCCGACTTAGCCAAATTTTGAACAACGGCATCTCCCATGGCTTCTACTGCGCAAAGAACTCGACAGACGCGATCCATGGTGGAGGGTATATAAGATTTCGCTCGGCCGAACTTAGCGCGCGTTTACCTGTTTTTCCATAGTTCCTTTTGTTGTCTATGCGTTCAAGATTTGTTATTTTTTGGCTGGCATTTATCACAGGGGTAACTACCAAACCAATGGTTGTCCAACTTATTTATTACTTGGCAACCATGTGTAATATTACAAATTTCCAACTATACCACCAATTTCATGTAAATAGTTTATAATGGGTTCAGATCATGGATAATTTTTGGCAAACTGTAGACATATCCTACTGGGATAATAATACCATACTCAAACAACTAGCATGTACTACTACTACTACAGCACTTCATTTCTTCCGAAAGAAGGATTGCTTGAATTTGTTAAGGGTCCTATTGAGAGGAAAATCTCAGTGAAGTTTGTTTTTTTTGTGGGATAGCGAAAGGTATAATGGCCCTGTTCAACTAACCATTGTTTCGGTAGCATAAACATTAACATCAACAAAACCAGAAACTTTTATGCTTTTCTTTAATTCCTTTCGTTTTTATTTCGGTACTTGGGGGTTTCAAGCACAAATCGGAGAGTAGTAATTCGTTAACTTTAATTAAAAACAAAAAATAATAAAATTAGGAGAGGATTTGAAGAAGGCAAACATGTGCAATAACAAAAACCTCTCCAGAAAATTGAGGACTTCAGCAAACCAAGTAGTGTGTTGGCTTAGACAAGATTGGAAAATACATTGTAACTTTGTATAAAACTACATTGACTAACGACCAAGTTCTTGTGGCACAAATAAGCATAAAGCTAAAAAGTTAATTTCAAATGAGTAAAAGCTTGATAATTTCGTTTATCAGACTCACTTAGACGTTTTCGTCCATTGTGATACCAAAGCAACATAAGAGGGAAGATGTCTTCTAGTTCGTATGGTTGAACCATCCAGATCACTTTAAAAAGCCCAACAACGTGCAAATGTTCACATCCGCTAAATCAGACAGGTTCTCAAAGAAATGAGAACCTAAAGTGGAACTCCTTTTGACTGTCAGTGTGGCAGTCCTCACAGCTTCTGCAAAAGTCGTTACTCGCAACCATCAGTCTGTCAAAATATTTTCGGATTAGACAGTGACCAGTCATGACGGACACAGTGTCTGAGGCGTTTGTTCTTGCAAGTGGCAGCAAAGCGGTAGACCTATTCAAGTCTAGGTCACATTGTTTGGAATAGTCACAGCCTCCTCTTGGTGACGATCTATCTTTCGTTGTATCTAGAGGCATACCCACAGATTCCAGTTTACCTGCAATGAGACAATTCCCTGGGATATCTCTATACTCGGCACCGAGAACAGGTGCATTTTGAATTTGTGGTTGTCTACTTTGGAACCATCCGTTAAGAAGTCTATGTGACTTCTTTTAACTGAAATATTGTTTATAGGTTCTATAAGGTAAAGTGGTACAGCCGTTTTACCAAAAAGCGGCTAAGGCAATGTGTAATCCACATTCCTGTAACATCGGGCATTGTATTAAGGATAACAAAGTGTCCGTAGCAGACACATGACCAAAGAGGAAGTTCTCTAACAGCAGTTGTCTAGCCACAATGTCCAGAGGCATTAGATGTAGCATTGCCTTCAGTGTATCAGATGGTGTCGTCCTCAGTGCGACTGTGATGTACAAAAATTACATCCTTTGGATGGCTGAGTATTGAACAGTTGGTCGATTTTTGAATCACCTCCACCACACCACAATTTAACGTCCTGTCTCCAAAAAAGGAGTCGAAACTTCTTATCGTCCAAAGAATTTTCGGCTCAGACATAATTTCCCTAATAACCTCCGACGAATGCATACCAGTGACAACCTCTTCTGGCGCCACGTTGTCTGTTGGAGAATTTCCCGGAAATTCCTCACTAGACATTGTCCATACATTCTCTGACGTCTTAATATACCCCAACGTAATAGGTCACGAGGACAGAAGTTTCCCTAGCCTAGAGGTCACAGATGATGCTGCAGAATTCCAGTCAGGATATGTTTTAAGCCTTTCTCAGCTCGCCCTTATATTTTATTAGCTCTTCCTTATATATGTCCCAATCGTGTGGTGCTCTTGTGGTTTTCGCCCTGTTGAAGAGTTTTCTGCAGTCTATATTCTGCGCAGTTGCCACTTCCTTTTCTGGTCTAGAAGGAATAGACGTGCAGAATTTGTGCCGAAATTTATCCCAATCCGCCTTTGTTCTATTTAGCCGAGGAACCACTTATGCAGTATTTTCTCCAAGGCTGAAACTAATATAACGATGATCAGAGAAGCTGTGGTCATCCAACACTAGCCAGTCGCATATTCTTGTGCTTATATCTTCCGATACAAAGGCAATATCTAGTACCTCCTGCCTATTCCTCGTAAAATAGTCGGTTTAACATCCGAACTTCCCCATTTCTGGTGATGTGCATTAGCATCACTTCCTACAATGAGGCTCTTCTTCCCTACAGAAGCGGTTGAGACTTAAGGTTTAAATGCGCCATCTCTGAATCGTGTGCCATTGTAGAGAAGCCAGCCAGTAGTGAGTTTTGTGTTTTTCAAGGCTGGTTACTACTACATCTTCAGTACTAAGCGACGAAAGAAGGAAAACATTTAGACTACTCTGTGAAAGAACCCTTGAGTAGTTTAAATCCCGAAATTCTAAAGGAGCATTCTCTTTGGTCATGTGGCGGCAACGGACACTGTTATCCTTGATACAATATCCGATGTTCCAGGCAGTGAGAATTGAGCGTGAGCCGCTTTTTGAAAAAATTGCAAATGCAAATCTTGCTCATGAACATTCCACTGAGGAACAGGGGCAAACTTCTCACATATCAATTAGTGCAGTCCGATTCAGGTTTAAGCTCAGTGATAAAGGGCCTCCCTTTTATAGCCGAGTCCGAACGGCTTGCCGCAGTGCGACATCTCTTTGAAGAGAAGTTTTACATGGCATAGTACCTCACAAAATGCTTCCAGCATTAGGAGGGGAAAACCACCGCTGAGATTTTCCTGATGGTCTCGCCAGGATTCGAAACCAGGCGTTCAGCGTCATAGGCGGACATGCTAACTTTTGCGCTACGGTGGACTCCTTTGATAAAAATTACTGTACCACTATTCCTGATAGAACCGATTGAAACTACAATATCGCTGGTAACAGAAGTTACATACAGGTTCAACTAAACGACCAGGTGGGCTTTGGGCTGTACTCTACAGATCTAGAACTGGTCATATCGAAAAGGTTACCCTACCACTGCAGTGTGTATCAAGCGGAGATCCTTGCAATTAAGGAGTGGTGGAATGGCTAAGATTTAATGTCATTACATCGATTGGTATAAATATCTTCTCAGTCAGCCACTAAATCCTTGGAGAACATATTTCTGAACGCTAAAACCGCCTTCAACTGTCGCAGAACTCTCAACAAGATGGCTGAATAGTTCAAAATTCACCTGTTCTGGGTGCCGGGCCACAGAGATATCCCAGGGATTTGTAAAGCGGACGAGCTTGCGAGACAAGGATTTACCCTAAACATTCCAGATATACTGGAATCAGTGGGTACGTCCTAGCGACATGTAAGCTAAGTTTCCCGAAGGATAACGAATAATAGATGGTCATTCCAAAATTATATGGCCTAGTCTAGACTTGAAAAGGTCTACTGCTTTGCTTTCATTGGCTAGAACAGACGTCTCAGTCATTGTGACCGTCATGGTAGGTCACTATTTAATCGGAAAACATGCTGGCAGACTGAAGGTTGCCACCAACGACTTTTGCAAAAGCTGTGAGGACATCGTAGAGGAAGAGACACAAAACACGTTATGTAAAATTTCAGCCAAATCGGATAAGAATTACGTGCTCTAGTTGCTCAAAAAGTGAAGATCCAATATTGGTTTATATGGCAGCTATATTAAAACAGGACCCATATGACCCACTTACAATCCCAACCGACCTACACTAATAAGAAGTATTTGCGCAAAATTTCAAGCTGCTAGCTTTACTCCTTCGAAAGTTAGCGTGCTTTCGACAGACAGATGGACAGACGGACGAACAGACGGACGGACATGGATAGATCGACTTAAAATGAGGTGACGATCAAGAATATATATACTTTATTTCGAGGTGTTACAAACAGAATGACGAAATTAGAATACCGCTATCCGATGGTGGAGATTATAATAAGGAATTGTGTATACCAAGTGGGAGGCAAAAAATCTTAAGCGTCAAATCGTGGTCAATTAGTTCAATTTTAATTCAATAAGGAATTGTGTATACCAAGGGGGACAAAAAAAATTTTAAGCGCCAAATCGTGGTCAATTTTACTACAATTTAGTTCGATTTTCATTCATTTGGGGTTCATTTTTTTGAGTGTTTTTATAGTCAGAAACAAAAGCATTTGAGTTTGAGTGATGTGTCAGATTATTAACTCATTTGTATATCCGGCTATTGTATATGCAAATCATATTCAATTCGGAAAAGAATAAGGAGGGCTCTTAGAAAATTTAACCAGAACATGTATTTACATTGGGGATGATTACATCGTTTTAGGCTTCACTTAGCATGGCACTACAAGCTGAATAATAACGCTCCCCAGATGACCTAGAAGCTACATTGGATAACGTTTAACAGGAGACAAAATACCTTAACGTAAACCCATGTGGTCCACGTGCAATTCTAACCGCCCTAAATCAACATACATTATAAGTGTAATGTTGTCCAATTGTAGGGTATTTGTTTCATTTTCAGCTAGGATCTTTTTTCACTGGGTTCTCATTTCGAAACTCCATTTATCCCATCCAATGGTGTATAGTATAAAAAGAAAATGAATTATTGAAGATGATTCACCTATTTACTTTTTTGTTATTGGTGTAGAATGAAAAACATTTAAGGTTTTTTGCAGTTCGAGTGTCATTGATAAAAAAATATCACAGTCATCCCATTCCAATGTTAACTGTTCTCTCTCTTTACGTTTCTAACTGCGTTTATGGCTTAATGTTAAATCCCTTTTTGTTTGGAGAGGTTCAAACTAATTAACGCCCAACAAAGATATTCCATCTAATTAGCATTTTTCTGTAGAAAATAAACAAGGAGTTTATTCAGAGTTTATTCAAACCCTGCTATTATACGTCACACAAAAAATGTGGCAGACCTTGAGCGTCGCCAACTTGTGTTGTTTTAAAGCTAAAAAAATGCCACTGCAATTACTTTCTTATCCAATAGCAAACGAGTTCTTCTAATTACTAAATCAGAAGGTGTAATATTAAGTTTTTTGTGGGTGAAAACAATATAGGGAGCCATGTGCAACGCAGTTTTCCAAATATTCCAACGGACATTGGTGGAATAAAAAAAAAATTTATTTGTCTACTAATTTAAGTTTGGACGTAAGCTGTAACCCATTCTTAAAACACTTTATTTCAGCCCGATATTCTCATGATTTCTGATTTAGTGGTGTTTTCGTGGGTGAGGTGGTCCCCCAGACACTTGGGCCTGAAAAACTATCAGCATCATGCTCTACTTCCAAATATAATCCCATATTGCCATTGGTTTATGGGAGTTTACACGACATGGCCCAAAATACGTTATCAAATTCGTTTTCTTATCTCAAATACATTCCATTTGAGACACATATTGGCGTGGTCGAAAAATTTTTACCCTTTGGGGGGTATTTGGGGGAAGCGGTAAAAACATTGTCCTAAATTCTGATATCAATTTCGTTTTCTACTCCCAAATAAAGGTATTTGAGCCCCATATCGTGATGGTCATTATACAGGGTGGCTGATGAAAGCCGCTACCAAAAAAAAATGTAATAACTTTTTTTCTATTTAATAATAATAATTTAATAATTAATTTAATTAATTAATTAATTAATTTAATTAATAATAATTTAATAATTAATTTAATAATTTAATTTAACATGAATAAAAGAAAAATGTATTCCATACACCGAAAAAAAAATGTAGCAATATTCATCATTGTAGCAATATTCATCAGCCACCCTGTATAATTGCTGTTTGTGGGGTATTTTGGGAAAGGGGTAGACCCCCAGAATGTTGGTCCCGAAAATGGGTATCAATCTTGCTCTACCCCCCAATACCTTTCATTTAAGTTCCACATTGACACGGTCGGTAAATATGTCCGATTTAGGGGTGTTTTGGGGAGTGAGGTGTCCCACAAATTCTAAGCCCTGAAAATATATCAGCAACGTGCTCTATTCTCATATATCCATATATCATTTATTTAAACCCCATATTGCTATTGCCCTCAAAATTGGATATCGAATTGGTTTTCTAATCTCATTTTAACTCCTTATTGCAACAGTCAGCAAATATGTACTGTTTGGGGTATAGGCCCTAAAAACTATGAATATTTAGTTCCACTCTCTTTAAGACCCAAATTGTCTTGGTAAGCAAATATGTCCTATTTAGGGGTTGTTTTGGTGGTGGAACGTCCCCTAGACAGTTCGTCCCTAATGTTGATATCAGATCCGTGGCCTAGACAGTTGGTCCCTAATGTTGATATCAAATACGTGGTCTACTCCCACATACCTTTAATTTGAGCCCCATATTTCCATAGTCGGCAAACATGACCGGCTTGTGGGGTGTTTTGTGGGATGGGCGGCCACTCAGTGAGTTGGCCTTGAAAATATATATCGGATTCGTGTTCCACTTTAAAACTCACTTTTTTGAGCCTCATATTGCAATAGTCAGAAAATACTTACTATTTGGGTGGTATTGTGGGGGTGGTGTGGCCCCATAGACACTTTTCCCGAATATTGATATCAGATTCGTGCTTTACTCCCAAAGACCTTTCATTTGAGCCCCATACCCCCTTTGGGGGATGTTTTTGATGAGAGGCGACCTCCCAAACACTTGGTCCCCCCAAGAACAGAATTCGAAATATACAAAATGGTATTGATCTTCTCACTATAACCCGCGAAGATCGGAGCTATGTGTATACATAATTTTTTGTCCGATTTTCATCTATCTGACAAAAAAACCCACAGTTTTGCTTCGATTTGAAAGAAATTTTGTTCAGATTATACTATCGCCACCTATTTCAGTATATTTTAATATAACTTTGTTACTGTGTACTATCTATATATTCAACTAGCTGGCCCAATATGCTACTGTGCAAAGCATACTGAGCATCTTTCTCTTTGACACCATGTCTGAAATCCCACGTGATCTGTCAAATACTAATGCATGAAAATCCTAACCTCAAAAAAATCACCCTTTATTTGCAAGAAGAATACGAATCCAATATCCAAATGTGGGACCACGTTTCTGGGCGTCCAACCCTTTCCCAAAACACCCCCCAAACAGGACTTATTTACTCATCATGGGAATATGGGGCTTAAATAAAAGGTATTTGAGTGTAGAATTCGAATCTGATATTCAAATATGGGACCAAGTGCTTGGGGGCCGCTTGTCACCAAAAACATGCCCCAAAGTGGATAAATTTACAACCATATGAACGGTCTTTGGGAGTAAAACACGAATTTGATATCAATATTCGGGAAAAGTGTCTATGGGACCACCCCACCCCCACAACACCACCCAAATAGTAAGTATTTTCTGTCTATTGCAATATTACAAGAGGGTTTTTAAAGTGGAACACTAATCCGATATATATTTTCAAGGCCAACTCACTGAGTGGCAGCCCATTCCCCAAAACATCCCACAAGCCGGTCGTGTTTGCCGACTATGGAAATATGGGGCTCAAATTAAAGGTATGTGGGAATAGACTACGTATCTGATATCAACATTAGGGACGAACTGTCTAGGGGACGTTCCACCACCATAACAACCCTCAAATAGGACATATATGCTAACCAAGACAATTTGGGTCTTAAAGAGAGTGGAACTAAATATTCATAGTTTTGAGGGCCAATACCCCAAACCGAACATATTTGCTGACTGTTGCAATACGGAGTTTAAATGAGATTAGAAAACGAATTTGATGTCCAATTTTGATGGCAATGGCTATATGGGGTTCAAATAAATGATATATGCATATATGAGAATAGAGCACGTTGCTGATATACTTTCAGGGCTTAGAATTTGGGAGACCACCCCAATCCCCAAAACACCCCTAAATCGGGCATATTTACCGATCGTGTCAATGTGGAGCTTGAAAGGAATTTCGGGTAGAGCAAGAATGTATTTTGGGGTCATGTGTTTGGGGGACGCCTCATCCTGTAAACTCCTCTTAAGCCAATGGCAATATGGGGTTTAAATAAATGGTATTTGGGAGAAGAGCACGACGCTGATATGTTTTTAGGGCCAAGTATCTGGGGGACCACCTCTTCCCCTAAAACACCCGTAAATCATACATCATGAGAATATCGGGCTGAAATGAAGTATTTTAAGAAAGGAGTACAGTTTACATCCAAACTTAAATTCGTAGACCAATAAAGATCATGTGGGATTCAGATAAAGGCACTTATATTGTTAAACTGTTAGTCAAGTTAGCATGGTATTTCACTAAATGATCTTTAATTGTCGAAAATAAACATTCCAAAGAAAATTTGTTCCATATAAAGTAAAAGAAGGCGCAGCGGAGCGGGCCCGGGTCAGCTAGTTTAAAATATACAAAATGGTGTTGATCCTCTCACTATAACCCGCGAAAATCGAAGCTATGTGTTTATATAAGTTTTTGTCAGATTTTCATCTATCTGGCAATAAAACCCATAGTTTTGCTACGATTTGAAAGAAATTTTGTTCAGATTATACTATCGCCATCTTTTTTAAGTATGCCTCCACCATAGGAGAGGGGTACGCTAATTTTGTAATTCTGTTTGTAACACCTAGAAATATGCATTAAAAATCGATCTATGTCGAAAGCACGCTAACTTTCAAAGGAGTAAAGCTAAGCGCTTGAAATTTTGCACAAATACTTTTTATTAGTTTAGGTCGGCTGGGATTGCAAATGGGCCAAATCGGTCCATGTTTTGATATAGCTGCCATACAAACCGATCTTGGATCTTGACTTCTTGAGCTTCAAGAGGGCGCAATTCTTATTCGATTTGTCTGTAGTTATGCACTTTATGTTTCGGTATCACTTTGAACAACTGTGCTAGGTATGACTCAAATCGGTTCATAACCTGGTATAGCTGCCATATAAGTCGATCTTGGATCTTGACTTCTTGAGCCGCTGGAGGGCGCAATTCTCATCCGATTTCGCATGAGGTGTTTTGTTATGACTTCCAACAACTGTGTTAAGTATGACGCAAATCGGTACATAACCTGTTATAGCTGCCATATAAACCGATCTGGGATCTTGATTTCTTATATAAGTATTATCCGATTTGGCCGAAATTTTGTACATCGGCTTTTCCCATGAACATATGTGTCTAATATGGTCAAATCGATCTAAAGCCCAAACAGGTCCCATATAAACCGATCTCCCGATTTTGCTTCTTGAGCCCCTACAAGGCGCAATCATTATCCGAATGAACTGAAATATTGCACAAAGGTTTCTACAATGTTAAGAAATAAATTCATTTACGGACTATAACTTGATATAGCTCTAATAGCATGACAGTTCTTACTCATTATTCTTTGTTTGCCTAAAAAGAGATACCGCTCAAAGAACTCGACAAATGCGATCCATGGTAGAGGGTATATAAGATTCGGCCCGGCCAAATTTAGCACGCTCTTACTCGTTTTGAACTAAATCGGCTCAGATTAAAATGTTGTCCGATATGGACATAGAATCCACAAACTTAGCTCAATGAAAAACATGATTAAGTTGCTTATTACGAAATGTGATTTTTTAAGAGCTATAAGAAAGTTAAAAAAAAGGAAAACAAATAAAATTCAGAAAATGCATGAAATCTTTATTTCAATCAATGGTCCTTATCCGTTTTTATCCCATTACCGAAGGATGGGGGTATATTCATTTTGTCATTCCGTTTGCAACACATCGAAATATCCATTTCCGACCCTATAAAGTATATACAATATATTCTTGATCAGCGTAAAAATCTAAGACGATCTAGCCATGTCCGTCCGTCTGTCTGTTGAAATCACGCTACAGTCTTCAAAAACAGATATATTGAGCTGAAACTATGCACAGAATCTTTTTTTGTCCATAAGCAAGTTAAGTTCGAAGATGGGCTATATCGGACTATATCTTGATAAAGCCCCCATATAGACCGATCCGCCGATTTAGGGTCTTAGGCCAATAAAAGCCACATTTATTATCCGATTTTGCTGAAATTTGTGACAGGGCGTTGTGTTGGGCCCTTCAACATCCTTCGTCAATTTGGCTCAGATCGGTCCAGTTTGGATATAGCTGCCATATAAACCGATCCTCCGATTTAGGGTTTTAGGCCCATAAAAGCCACATTTATTGTCCGATTTAGCTGAAATTTGGGACAGTGAGTTGTGTTAGACCCTTCGACATCCTACGTCAATTTGGTTCAGATCGGTCCAGATTTGGATATAGCTGCCATATAGACCGATCCTCCGATTGAGGGTCTTAGGCCCATTAAAGGCGCATTTATTGCTCGATGTCGCCGAAATTTGGGACAGTAAGTTAAGTTATGTGCCTTGACATACTTCTGCATTATCGCACAGATCGGTCCTGAGTTGAATATAGCCGTCATATAGACCGATCTCTCGGTTTTAGGTTTTGTGGGCCATAAAAAGCGCATTTATTGTCCGATGTTGTCGAAATTTGGGACGTTAAGCACCTCCTCATATTTCTGCAATTTAGTCTAGATCGATCAAGATTTGCATATAACTGCCATATAGACCGATCTCTCGATTTAAAGTCTTGGCCCCATAAAAGGCGCATTTATAATCCGATTTCACTGAAATTTGACATACTGACTTATGCTTTTCGATATTCGTGTCGTGTATAGTTCGGATCGGTTTATTATTTTTAGATATAACTACTAAAAGAAACCAATATTTTGTAATATACAATTGAACAATGACTTTTACTTTTGGTCCAAATCGGAACATATAGCTGCTATGGTGCTTAAGGTATGAATTTTGCACCCCTTTTTTGACGAAAAATGGTTTACATATATACCCGAGGTGGTGGGTATCCAAAGTTCGGCCCGGCCGAAATTAACGCCTTTTTACTTGTTATTATTCCTTTGTTTTACGGGGGCGGGTTACTGGCCCAGTGCCCCAACTGCATGGGTTCTGTGGAATTGCACATGTATCCCTCGTTGTGGCGAGCCGCTTGCTCCAAGATCCGACGTTCGCCTCCGGCCGCCCCTAACCTGGAAACAGACATTGATGTTGGCCATTGGTTATTAAAAGGCGCCAGTAACTCGCCTTGTCATTTCGAGTATCATTGGCACTCAGTATTTAATTAAGAGCCAGTGCCACCTGACTCCTCACTGAGACTCTCCTCTCGAAAATCGCTGACCGCATTTGCAGCTACTCCGCATAAAAACGGAGCTTTCCAACATCCGTAACCTGTGGACGTGCCCAGTAGCTTTCAGCTAAGCTTCCTGTGATAACGATGGACACCACACAAGTCGAAGCTCAAAGTTCCAGCCTGTGTGTGGGTCATAGTTATCCCGTGTCGGCCGGTTCTCTTCTCTTTAATATCCTGTTGGAGAAGATTATACGAGATGCTGATGTGAATAGATATGGCACACTCAAATCACAAGAGAGCACATTCTTCTCGTCTATGCCGACGACATCGATATCATCAGTCATCGAGTCAATAACTTTATCTACCTCGACACCGCAGTAACCGAAACGAAAGACACCAGTTTTGAGATTAAACGACAGACGAAGATTACAATATATAAGACACTGATACTACCTGTATCTGAAGCATGGATATTTGTGAAAGCAGATGAGGCAGTGCTTGGAGTATTTGAGAGAAAGATTCTTCGTAAAATATGTGGACCATTTTGGGTTAACGGAGAATATAGGCAACGTATGAACCACGAGCTGTATGATGACAATAGCATAGTTACACACACCAAAATACAACGGCTGCGTTGGCTAGGTCATGTTGTCAGAATGGATGAAGAAGCTCCAGCAAAGAAGTCTTTTGAAGGCAAACGCGGTGGTACACGCAAACCGGGAAGACAAAAAGCCCGATGGAAAGATCAAGTTGTGGGAGAAACCTTGAAACTTGGTGTCAAAGATTTTAGAATGAGCGCAGAAAATCGAGGCGCTTGGAACGCTATTCTACGTTCGGCTAGTGGAACAAATACTCTGTCATAGCCAATTAAAGTAAATTTAAAGTACGGTGGATATAATTTAATGTTTGAAGATTATTTCCCCAAATGGTCCAACTGCTTAGTCCAATTTTGGCATACTCTTTCCAACATTTCGGCAGGTATCTCACAAATAAATGCTTCAATGTTCTTTCCAATGTGTCAATTGAAGCGGGCTTCTATATATAAATATGAGCTTTGACATAGCCCCACAAACAATAGTCTAAAGGTACGATCGCATAAATCGAACAATCTAAGCGGCCAATTGACCGGTCCCGAACTTGAAATAAAATGTTCACGGAACTCGTCTCTCAATAGGTCCATTGCAACGCGTGCTGTGTGACATGCGGCACCGTCTTGTTGAAACCATATGTCATGCAAGTCAAGCTCTTGCATTTTGGGAAAAAAAAGTTTGATATCATCTCACTATAGCGCTCACCATTCACAGTTACCTTACGATTCGCTTCATCTTTGAAGAAGTACGGTCCAATTATGCCACCAGCCCATACACCGCTCCAAACTGTGACTTTTTATGGATGCAATGCTTCTGGCTGATCTTCCCTCCAAAATCGACAATTGTGCTTATTTGCGTACCCATTGAGCCATAAATCGCTCAATGGAAGAACTTTCTTATCAGAGCACGCATTTTGATAATAAAATTCAATAATTTGCAATAGTTGTTCGTTTGTGAGACGATTCAGTGTAGCCAAAAAGATAATAGCTAAAAAATCTCCCTTTGCAGCACAATTTTGTGCAATTTTTATCTTTCAATAGTAAATATGAAGTATAATATGGGTGATGCGAAGTGTCTTTTGAAAAAAAAAATATAAACTTAATGCATTTCATTTAATAATTCAAGTAAAGATTGAGATAAGTTAATTTTGCTTTCACAAAGTCGTTTTCTTTGTCTTGTAACAAAAGGGTCATATTCATACTCTTGATCGTCTCGACATCCTGAGTCGATCTAGCCATGTCCGCCCATCTGTCGAGATCACGACAGTGGTCGAACGCGTAAGGCTAGCCGCTGGAAAATTTGCATAGATAATAAATATTGACGTAAGTAGTTGGGTATTGCAAATGGGCCATATCGGTTTAGATTTGGATATAGCTCCTATATAAATCGATCTCACAAATTGACTTCTTGAGCCCCTGGAAGCCGCAATTTTTGTCCGATTTGTCAAAAAATCTGTAAAAGTATCAGCAGCATTTACTTGCCTTAATTTGGCTTCTTACGCCACTAGAAACTCTAATATTTTCCCATTTGGCTGAAATTTGTCACGGAGTGACAATTCGTCTAAATCCGTCAAAAATCTATAAACCTATCTCCCGATTTGACATATTGAGCATTTGGAATCCGAAATTATTAGACGATTTGTCTGAGATTTTGCACGCAGTGGGTTATTTTGATTTCCAACATCCATGGTAGACATTGCCTAAAAGCGATATGGGTAAAAGCGAAATGTAAAAGTTAGCTTTATTTACCTAGAAAAACAATTTAAAAACCAGATATCGAGTAAAAATTATCTAGAGAGCTCCAAACGCTATACGCAAATATGACCTGATTGGATTTATAGATTGCTTGGAGAGAAGTCTGTTCCAAAGTTGATCAAAATCGGATGACAAGTATGTATTTTACGGTCCCGAGACCCAAAATCGAAAGATCAGTCTATATGTTACCTATATCCAAGTATGGTCCGATTTGGAACATTCTCTGTATGGGCTTTGAGAGGTTTTGTATAACTCACAGATCGAAATTTCAGCGCAATCGGCTAAAAAAATATGTCTTTTATAGGCCAAAACCATTAACCGTGAGATCGGTCAAAACAACAAAAATGTTTGCTAGAACAGCAGTTTTTGTCTACTGAAAATGGGAAAGCGGACATTACTGCTGTTTTAGCAAACACATTGATGCTTAGCAAACATTTCTTACTGCTATTTCAACTAACAAAATTTGCTGTGTCGAATACACAAGTCTACTGAAAAAAATTTGTATGCTACTTTTTATGGTTTCCTGTTACTTCTTTTGATTGCTTTAGGCTTTTTTTTAGAAATTTCTTAGAAATTTTGTTGGAAGAGATTGTTTTAATTTGTTGAATATTATTGTAAAGAAGCTACCTGACCCATCTATTGCTATACATTTCGAAATGTTGCTGCGCTAGCTCGCATTTTTGTTTTTGTTCTGCCAATGTGAACAAAAACAAGTAAAAGCGTGCTAAGTTCGGCCGGGCCGAATCTTATATACCCTCCACCATGGAGTGCATTTGTCGAGTTCTTTTCCCGGCATCTCTTCTTAGCCAAAAAATGGATATAAAAAAGATTGGCTCTGCTATTAAAGCGATATCAAGATATGATCCGGTTTGGACCACAATTAAATCATATGTTGAAGGCCTGTGTAAAATGTCAGCCAATTCGAATAAGAATTGCGCCCTTTGGGGGCTCAAGAAGTAAAATAAAGAGATCGATTTATATGGGAGCTGTATCGGGCTATATACCGATTCAGACCTTAATAAACACGTAGGTTAATGGTCATGAGAGGATCCGTCGTACAAAATTTCAGGCAAATCGAATAATAATTGCGACCTCTAGAGTCTCAAGAAGTCAAAATCCCAGATTGGTTTATATGGCAGCTATATCAGGTTATGAACCGATTTGATCCTTATTTGGCACAGTTGTTGAAAGTAAGAATAGAATACGTCGTTCAAAATTCAGCCAATCAGCCAAATCGGATAGGAATTGCGCCCTCTAGAAGCTCAAGAAATCAAGACCCAAGATCGGTTTGTATGAAGGCTATATCAGGTTATGGACCGATTGGAACCATTCTTGGTACAGATGTTGGATATCATAACAAAATACTACGTGCCAGAATTCATTCAAATCGGATAAGACTTGCGTCCTCTAGAGGCTCAAAAAGTCAAGACCCAAGATCGGTTTATATGACAGCTATATCAAGTTATTGACCGATTTGAACCATACTTTCCACATTTGTTGGTAATAATATTAAAACACGTCGTGCAAAATTTCATTTCAATCGGAGAAGAATTTTGCACTCTAGAGGCTCCAAGATCGGTTTATATGGCAGCTATGTCAGGTTATGGAGCGATTTGAACCATACTTGCTACAGTTGTTGGATATCATAATAAAACACGTGGTGCAACATTTCGTTCTAATCGGATAAAAATTGCGCACTCTAGAGGTTCAAGAAATCAAGACCCAAGATCGGTTTATATGGTAGCTATATCAAAACATGGACCGATATAGCCCATTTACAATATCAACCGACCTACACTTATAAGAAGTATTTGTGCAAAATTTCAAGCGGCTATCTTTACTCCTTCGGAAGTTAGCGTGCTTTCGACAGACGGACGGACAGACAGACAGACGGACGGACGGACGGACAGACGGACGGACGGACAGACGGACGGACGGACGGACAGACGGACGGACGGACGGAAGGACGGACATATCTAGGTGATAATAAACATCAACTGAAACACAAATTTACATTTGTGTTTTATTTTTATACCCTCGACCATAGGATGGGGGTATACTAATTTATATATACATACATATATACTAATAATAAAGTATATATATTCTTCGTATACTTTACATCTTGTGCCTCTGGACATTGTAGCTACTCAAATTGCAGCGCCCAATGCCGTGAGGTTGAGAGAGCTTTCTCATTGATCATGTGGCGGCTACGGACCTGTTTTATACTTGATACAATATCCGATGTTCCAGGCAGTATGGATTACATCCTGCCTGAGCCCATTTATGATATAAACTACTATACCACTATTCCTGATAGAACCGATTGGAACTACTATATCCCTGGTAACAGAAGTTACATAGACTTTTATACGGATGGTTCCAAACTAAACGACCAGGTGACCTTTAGGGTGTACTCTAAAGATCCAGAACTGGTTATATCGAAGAGGTTCCCGACCACTGCATTGTGTATCAAGCAGAGATCTTTGCAATTAAGGAAGTGGTGCTAAGATATAATGTCATTACGACGATTGGTATAAATATCTTCTTAGACAGCCAGGCAGCCATTAAATCCCTGGAGAACGTATTTCTGAACACAAAAACCGACTTCGACTGTAGCAGATCTCTCAACGAGATGGCTGAACAGTTCAGACGTCTCATTCATTGTGTCCGTCATGACAGGTCACTGTCTAATCGGAAAACATGCTGACAGACAGAAGGTTGCCAGCAACGACTTTTCAGAAGCTGTAGGGACATCGAGGAAGAAGAGACTATAGAACACTTTGTGTGTTTGTGGCCCGTACTAGCAGTTAGAAGGGGTTCCACTTTAGGTTTTCATTCCTTAAAGAACCTATCTGATTTAGCGGATGTGAACATTCTCAAGTTATTGGGCTTTTGAAAGCGATGACATTTTAATTTATGACATTTTAAGTCGATCTATCCATGTCCGTCCGTCTATCCGTCTGTCTGTCGAAAGCACGCTAACTTTCGAAGGAGTAAAGCCAGCCGCTTGAAATTTTGCACAAATACTTTTTGACAGTGTAGGTCGGTTGGGATTGTAAATGGGCCAAAATGGGCTGCCATACAAACCGATCTTGGATCTTGATTTCTTGAGCAACTAGAGGACACAATTCTTATCCGATTTGGCTGAAATTTTGCATGACGAGTTTTATTATAACTTTCAACAAGTTATGAGTATGGTTGAAATCGGTTCAAAACCTGATATAGCTGCCATATAAACCGATATTGGGTCTCGATTTCTTCAGTTTTTAGAGAGCGCAATTCTAATCCGATTTGGCTTTAATCACGCACGTGGTGTTTTGGTGTCACTTCCAACCACTGTGATAAGTATGCTTTAAATCGGTTAATAACCTGATATGGGTGCCATATAAACCGATATTGGAGCCGATGAGCCGTTCATTTATGGCTCGAATCGAACTATAACTTGATATAGCTCCAGCAGCATAACAGTTCTTATTCATTATTATTTGTTTGCTTAAAAAGTGATACCGCGCAAAGAACTCGACAAATGCTTTCCATGGTGAAGGGTGTATAAGATTCTGCCCGGCCGAACTTAGCACACTCCTACTTGTTTGTTCTAACATCCCCTTCATAATTAAGCAGCAGTTATGTTAAGAGAACATCAGGTTTTGCAGCAGTAAGTCTGCCACTCTGAAATTGCAGTACTACTGCTGTAATAACAGAACTTCTGCTACAATAGCAGCACAGAAGACCTGTCTATATGGGACCTATTCTAAAACGTGGACCTATATGCTCCAATTTTGTTCTAAGTCTTCTAATATAAAACAAGTAAAAGCGTGCTAAGTTCGGCCAGGCCGAATCTAACATACCCTCCACCATGGATCGCATTTGCCGAGTTCTTCTCCCGGCATCTCTCCTTAGGCAAAAAAGGATATAAGAAAATATTTGCTCTGCTATTATTATATTACTACATGTTGGAGACCTGTATAAAATGTCAGCAAATTCGAATAAGAATTGCGCCCTTTGGGGGCTCAAGAAGTAAAATAGAGATCATAATAAACACGTATGTTGATGGTCATGAGAGGATTCGTAGTACATAATTTCAGGCAAATCGGATAATAATTGCGATCTTTAGAGGCTCAAGAAGTCAAGATCCCAGTTCGGTTTATATGGCAGCTATATGAGGTTATGAACCGATTTGTACTATACTTGGCACAGTTGTTGGATATCATAACAAAACACGTCGTGCAAAATTTCATTCCAATCGGATAAGAATTGCGCACTCTAGAGGCTCAAGAAGTCAAGACCGAAGATCGGTTTATATGGCAGCTTTATCAAAACATGGACCGATATGGCCCATTTACAATACCAACCGACCTACACTAATAAGAAGTATTTGTGCAAAATTTTAAGTGGCTAGCTATACTCCTTCGGAAGTTAGCGTGCTTTCGACAGATAGACGGACGGACGGACGGACGGACAGACGGACGGACATGGCTAGATCGACATGAAATGTCGCGACGATCAAGAATATATATACTTTATGGGGTCTCAGACGAATATTTCGAGTAGTTACAAACAGAATGACGATATTAGTATACCCCACATCTTATGGTGGAGGGTATAAAAATAAGTATGCTAGTTTAATTCAACTCCTACTTTTTTTGGCCAACTTTGCTATAAGCCCACGAAACTGTGGGACGGCCCCCCACACCTGATCCGGATATGTGGATATGGAAACATTTTTGTTGCTAGTTTGTTGGTATACGTCAGCCATTACGATTAAATATGATTTATATTTGAGATTGTAATACAACGTAAACTTAGCTACAAATGAAAGTTTCCAAAACAAATTTAAATGAAAAAAAAATGAACTAAAGTTGAAACGATTTTATCGAACAGACAGTTTATAATGATCACAAACACACTCGTGTTAGTCGAAAAAAAACAAATTTTCAAACCAGTTATTTGGTGACAGCAAAAGGGACAACAACAGTTAAACTCGATGGCCACCAGCAAGTTATGCTTTAGGTGTAACAATGGAAGTGTGCAAAAAAACGAAAATGTTAAAAGTGTGAATGAGTCATTTTGGTGCTTTTTGCAGATATGACTATTAAAGAAGGTTCCAAAAACCAATTACATTTTTAAACCTAATTATACCCTACACCACCAATGTGGAAAGGGGTTAGATTATAGATTTGTGCATTTGTTTGCAACGCTAAGAAGGAGATGGGATAGACCCATCGATAAGTATACGGGTCATCTTAAAATCACTTCCTGATTCGATTTAGCTATGTCCGTCTGTTCGTCTGTCCGTCCGTCTGTCTGTCTGTCCATGTATTCTTGTAATCAAGGTAAAGGTCTCATTTGTTGTCCGATGTTCACAAAATTTTGCATAAGTATTTTTTTTTTTGGTCCAAGGACGAACGCTATTAATTTCGAGAAAATCGACATTTTTTTGGTCCGATCGTCATCAAATTTAGCACGAAGTGCTTCTTGTGACGTCCCAATATGTGTGCAAAATTTCATCGAAATCGGATCAGATTTATATGTAGAACCTATATATATCTTTCATCCGATATGGTGTTTTAAGACTGTTTTGTTTTAATAGGCTATGGCAGAATATTTTTTCCACTAGCCGAACGTAGAATAACGTTTCAAGCGCCTCGATCTTTTGCGCTCATTCTAAAATCTCTCTTTAAGACTGTAGAAGGCACAATTATGGTGCTGTCTTTACCAAATTTGGCAAGAAGTGCTTTCTTTGACGTCCTAGCATGTGTGCAAAATGTAATCAGAATCGGATCAGATTTATATTTAGCTTCCATATATATCTTTCATCCGATATGCCCTTTTAAAGCTGTAGTAGCCACAATTTTGGTCCCATCCTTACAAAATTTTGCGTGAGATGATTTATTTGACGTCGCAAAAAATGTCATCAAAATCGAATCAGATTTAGATAAAACTCCCATGTACATCTGTTTTTTTAGGCTGTAGAAGCCACAATTTTCGTACAATCGTAAGAAAATCGAAAAAGGTTATATTCGATATTTTAATAGGAATGCAAAATTAAAGTCAGACAAAATTTGGACAAAAGTGCTATACAGTAAAGTATTATGTAGACACGGTGGTGTAGGGTATTATATAGTCGGCTCCGCCCGAATTTTGCCTTTCCTTACTGGTTTAATTTTTATACCCACCACCGAAGGATGGGAGAATATTCTTTTTGTCATTCCGTTTGCAACACATCGAAATATCCATTTCCGACCCTATAAAGTATATATATTCGTGATCAGCGTAAAAATCTAAAACGATCTAGACATGTCCCGTCTGTCTGTTGAAATCACTGTTGGGACAGTGAGTTGTGTTAGGCCCTTCGATATCCTTTGTGATCGGTCCAGGTTTGGATATAGCTGCCATATAGACCAATCCTCCGATTTAGGGTGTTAGACCCATAAAAGCCACATTTATTATCCGATTTTGCTGAAATTTGGGACAGTGAGTTGTGTTAGGCCCTTCGATATCCTTCGTAAATTTGGTTAGATCGGTCCTGATGTGGATATAGCTGCCATATAGACCGATTCTTCGATTTAAGGTTTTGGGCCCATAAAAGCGCATTTATTGTCCGATGTCGCCGAAATTTGGGACAGTGATTAAGTTAAGCCCCTTGACATAATTCTGCATTATGGAACAGATCGGTCCAGATTTGGATGTAGCTGCCATATAGACCGATCTCTCGGTTTTAGGTTTTGGGGTCATAAAAAGCGCACTTATTGTCCGATGTCGCCGCAGTTTGGGACCGTGAGTTGTGTAAGGCCCTTCGACTTAAGGTTTCGGGCCCATAAAAGGCGCATTAATTGTCCGGTGTTGTCAAAATTTGGTATAGAGGGTAAAGTTAAGCCGCTCCACATATTTCTGCCATTTGGTCGAGATCGATCAAGATTTGCATATAGCTGCCATATAGACCGATATCTTGATTTAAAGTCTTGGCCGCGAAAAAGGCGCATTTATAATCCGATTTAATTGAAATTTGACACATTGACTTATGTTAGGCTTTTCGACAGCCATGTTGTATAACTAAATATACACAAATACAACTAAATATAGTCCGATCCGAACCATATTTGGGACGGATGGCGGGAGAAATATTGGGTTGCACAAAAGGTAATTGCGGATTTTTTAAAAGAAAGTAAATGCATTTTTAATATAACTTGGAATGAACTTTAATCAAATAAATAATTGCCATTTTGTTCGATAACCTTTTGCCATCTTCTTGGCAAATTTAGTATTCCACGCTCATGGAACTTCTGGCCTTTATCTGCAAAAAACTGAACCAAGTGCGATTTTATAGCCTCATCATTGCCGAAAGTTTTACCATTTAAGGAGTTCTGATGGTGCAAGGTCAGGGCCGAATTAATCGAATTAATAGCTGCCTTGGAAGCAGCTCAAATCATACCACATCCTTCCAATCCCACCAAACAGACAGCATAACCTTCTTTTGGTAGATATCAGCCTTTGAAGTAGTTTGAGCTGGTTCACCATGCTTGGACCATGATCGTTTTCCACTAACGTTGTTGTAAACAATCCATTTTTCATCTCCAGTTATGATTCGTTTTAAAAACGGATCGAATTCATTGCGTTTAAGGTGCATATCAAAAGCGTTGATTCGGTTTGTTAAATGAATTTCTTTTAATACATGTGGTACCCAAATATCAAGCTTTTTCACCAGTCCAAGACTTTTTATGTGATAATGAACGGTTGATTTTGGTATATTTAACTTCTCTCCTATCTCACGCTCAATTACATGACGATCCAATTCGATTAATGCTTTGATTTGGTCATCATCAACTTCATTTGGCCGACCTGAACGTGGCTCATCTTTAAGCGAAAAATCTCCAGAACGAAATTTGCAAAAACCAAGTTTGACACTGTCTTCCTTTTAAGGCTTTATCACCATATACATCTCGTAACTTTTTAGCAACCTGCTCCGCGTTTTTTCCTTTACGGAAATAATAAAGTAAAATATGACGAAAATGCTCCTTTGTGGGCTCCATATTAAAATTGACAGAAGAAAGAATGCAATTACAGAGTCACAAGCCGTTGAAAAAATTTGTCAACGCCGACTATATGAAAAATCCGCAATTACTTTTTGAGCAACAACCCATCGTTTCAAATTACAGGAAAATCTGTTAAAAAATAGACCTTTTATGGGCTTCAGACCCTTTATCGGCATATCGGTCTATATGGCAGCTATATCTAAATATAGTCCGATCTGAAGCATAGTTGGGTGTATGTTAGGAGGCGTAAACTACTTACTATTAAAAATTTCAGCAAAATCGGTTAAAAAATAAAGTTTTTATGGGCTTCAGACCCTTAATCGGGATATTGGTCAATATGGCAGCTATATCTAAATTTAGTCCGATCTAACCATATTTGGGTCCTATGTTGAGAGCCGTAAAACTACTCAATGTTTCAAATTTCAGCGAAATCGGTTAAACTACTAATTGTTTTATAGGCTTTAGACCCTTTATCTGGAGATCGGTCTATATGGCAACTATACCTAAATATAGTCCGATTTGATCCATATTTAGGTCAGATGTCGGGAAGTCTAAGACTGCTTTTTCACTAAATCGGATGAAAAATAAAGCATTTATGGGCATTAGACCCTTTATCGGAAATTCGGTCTATCTAGCAGCTATATCCGATTTGGCCCGTTCAAGAACAACGCGCATCAAAAATCTGTGCCAAATTTCAGCTCAATATCTCAATTTTTGAAGGCTGTAGAGTGATTACAACAAACGGACGGACAGACACACGGACATCGTTTATCATCTTAGAGTTTTACGACGATCCGAAATACATATACCTTGTAAAGTCGGAAATTGATATTTCGGTGTGTTGTAAATGGAATGACTAAATGAATATACCTCCTATCCTACGGTGGTGGGTATAAAAATGCACTATTTATGAATCTATTGCAGTTATATCGGAATATGGTCCGTTCTGAACCAAACTCGGCACGAACGTCAATGAATCTACTACAACTCACTTTTTCCAATTTCAGCGAAATCAATAATTGGGCTTGGGTGCAAAGCACCAATTGGAGCTATATTCAAGTATGGTCCGATTTGCACTATATTGGGGAAGGAGCAACAACCATCCTTTTATGTTAGGAACTAATACAACTAACTGAACCAAATTTCAGCAAAATCGGTTAATAAATACTCGCCTTTGTAAAAGACCTTCAATCGGTATATCGGTCTAAATGGGGGCTATATTGTCCAAATATGGTACGAATTGAACTATACCCGATACAGATTCCGGCATACCTAGGCCAACTCACTGTGCTAATTATAACAAGTAACAAGTAAACGCGTGCTAAGTTCGGCCGGGCCGAATCTTATATACCCTCCACCATGGATCGCATTTGTCGAGTTCTTTTCCCGGCATCTCTTCTTAGGCAAAAAAAAAGGATATAAGAAAAGATTTGCTCTTTTATTAGAGCGATATCAAGATATGGTCCGGTTTGGACCACAATTAAATTATATGTTGGAGACCTGTATAAAATGTCAGCCAATTCGAATAAGAATTGCGCCCTTTGGGGGCTCTTGAAGTAAAATAGAGAGATCGATTTATATGGGAGCTGTATGGGGCTATAGACCGATTCAGACCATAATAAACACGTATGTTGATGGTCATGAGAGAATCCGTCGTACAAACGTCGTCAGGCAAATCGGATAATAATTGCGACCTCTAGAGGCTCAAGAAGTCAAGATCCCAGATCGGTTTTTATGGCAGCTATATCAGGTTATGAACCGATTTGAACCTTATTTGACATAGTTATTGAAAGTAACAATAAAAAAAATCTTGCAAAATTTCATTCCAATTGGATAAGAATTGCGCACTCTAGAGGCTCAAGAAGTCAAGACCCCAGATCGGTTTATATGGCAGCTATATCAGGTTATGAACCGATTTGAACCATACTTGGCACAGTTGTTAGATATCAAAACAAAACACGTCGTGCAAAATTTCATTCCAATCGGATAAGAATTGCGCACTCTAGAGGCTCAAGAAGTCAAGACCCCAGATCGGTTTATATGGCAGCTATATCAGGTTATGAACCGATTTGAACCATACTTCGCACAGTTGTTGGGTATAATAACAAAACACGTCGTGCAAAATTTCATTCAAATCGGATAAGAATTGCGCACTCTAGAGGCTCAAGAACTCAAGACCCAAGATCGGTTTATATGGCAGCTATATCAGGTTATGGACCGATTTGAACTATACTTGGCACAGTTGTTGAATATCATAATAAAACACGTCGTGCAAAATTTCATCCGAATCGGATAAGAATTGCGCACTCTAGAGGCTCAAGAAGTCAAGACCCAAGATCGGTTTATATGACAGCTATATCAAAACATGGACGGATATGGCCCATTTACAATACCAACCGACCTACACTAATAAGAAGTATTTGTGCAAAATTTCAAGAGGCTAGCTTTACTCCTTCGGAAGTTAGCGTGCTTTCGACAGACAGACGGACGGACGGACAGACGGACGGATATGGCTAGATCGACATAAAATTTCACGACGATCTAGAATATATTTAGTTTATGGGGTCTCAGACGAATATTTCGACTAGTTACAAACAGAATGACGAAATTAGTATACACCCCCATCCTATGGTGGAGGGTATAAAAAGGCATTAAGTTCGGCCGGGCGGAACCACCTCGGGTATATATGTAAACCCCATTTCGTCACAATCCGGTAAAAATTGAATAACTTAACCACCAAAATTCTGCACGGATATTGAGTGGTCTAATATATATGTCACTATTAAATAAAGATATATCCAATTATAAACCGATCTGAACCATATTAAGGTCGGATATCGTGAGGCTCAGAAAAATTAACTGTTTCAAATTACAGTGAAATCGGGTAATAAATAAGGCTTTTATGGGTTTCAGTCGGCAGATCGGTCTATATGCCAGCAATATCTAAATATTGTCCGATCAGAACCACATTTAGGTCGGATATTGGGAGGTCTTGACCTACTCACTGTTTCAAATTTCAGCGAAATCTTATATAAAAAATCAATTTGTGTTTGTTTGTATGTTTGTGTGTTCCTTATAGACTCAGAAACGGCTAAACCGATTTTCTTGAAATTTTCACAGATTATGCATCCATAATGACCCCGTGGTGAAAATAGGGTACTAAATTTTTCGATATTTTAAGGGGGGCGGACCCTCCCCCTTACCTTAATTTTCAGAAACGCCAGATCTCGGAGATGGGTGGTGCGATTTAAATGAAATTTTGTGTGCTCTCATATAGTACCCTAAAAATACCAATTGTTGGACCAAGTGCTAGGGGGACCACACCAAGCCCCAAAACACCCCTAAATCGGACATATTTACCGACCATGGCAAACGAATGCGATATATATTTTCAAGGCCAACTCACTGAGTGGCCGACCATCCCCTAAAACTCCCCCAAGGCGGTCATGTTTGCCGACTATGGAAATATGGGGCTCAAATTAAAGGAATGTGGGAGTATACCACGTATCTGATATCAACATTAGGACCCAAATGTCTAGCAGACGGCAGACGTCCCACCACTATAGCAACCCCCAAATACGACGTATTTGCTCACCAAGACAATTTGGGTCTTAAAGAGAGTGGAAATAACTATTCATAGTTTTTAGGGCCAATACCCCAAACTAGATATATTTGCTGTCTTTTGCAATAAGGAGTTTAAATGAGATTAGAAAACGAATTTGATATCCAATTTTGAGGGCAATGGCAATATGGGGTTCAAATAAATGATATATAGATATATGAGAATAGAGCACGTTGCTGATATATTTTCCGGGCTTAGTGTTTGGGGGACCTCCCCAATCCCCAAAACACCCCTTAATTGGGCTTATTTACTGACCATGTCAATGTGGAGCTTAAAGTAAATGTATTGGGGGGTAGAGCAAGAATTGATACCCATTTTCGGGACCAATTTTCTCCAATTTTTTCCCAAAATACCCCACATCCAGCAACTTTTTACTGACCATCGCAATATGGGGCTCAAATAAAGGTATTTGAAGTAGAATACGAATTTGATATCCAAATGTAGGACCATGTATTTAGGGCATCACCCCTTTCCCAAAACACTCCCAAAGGGAAAAAATTTTTCGACCATGTCAATATGTGGCTCAAATGAAAGGAATTTGAGTTTAGAAAACGAATTTGATAACCTATTTTGTGGCCATGTGTTTGGGGGACGCCTCATCCTATAAACTCCTCTTAAGCCAATGGCAATATGGGGTTTAAATAAATGATATTTGAGAGAAGAGCACGATGCTGATATTTTTTCAGGGCCAAGTACCTCTCCCCCGAAAACACCACTTAATCAGAAATCATGAGAATATCGGGATGAAATGAAGTATTTTAAGAATGGAGTACACCTTACATCCAAACTTAAATTCGTAGACCAATAAAGATCATATGGGATTCAGATAAAGGCACATATATTGTTAAACTCTTAGTTAAGTTAGCATGGTATTTCACTAAAAAATCTTCGAAAATAAATATTCCAAGGAAACTTTTGTTCCATATAAAGTAAAAGAAGGCGCAGCGGAGCGGGCACGGGTCAGCTAGTCAGGTAATAAATAAAGATTTTATTGGCTTCAGATCCCTTATCGGCAGATCGGTCTATATGGTAGCTATATCTAAATATAGTCTGATCTGAACCATATTTAGGTCGGGTGACAGGAGGTTAAAAATCACTCACTGTTTCAAATTTTAACGAAATCGGATAAAAAGTAAAGCTTTTATTGGATTCAGACTCTTCATCGGAAGGTCGGTCTATATGGCAGCTATTTCTTAATATAGTCCGATCTGAACCATACTTAGGTCAGACGTTGGGAGGCTTAAATTAACACACTAATCTGGTAATAAATAAAGCCTTTATGGCCTTCAGACCCTTTATCGCGAAAACGGTGTATATGACAGCTGTATCTAAATATAGTCCGATCTGAACCATATTTACATTAGATGTTGGGAGGCTTAAAATCACTTACTGTTTTAAATTTCAGCGAAATCAGATAATAAATGATGCTCTTATGGGCTTCAGACCCTTTATTGGTAGATCGGTCTATATGGCAGCCATATCTAAATATGAACCGATCTAATCCATATCTAACCGATCTAATCAGATGTTGGAAATACTAAAATAACACATTGTTGAAAATTTTAGCGAAATCGGGTAATAAATAAAGCTTTTATGGTCTTCAGACCCTTTATCGGGAGATCGGTCTACATGGAGCTGTATCTACATATCGTCCGATCTAAACCATATTTGTGTCTGTTGTCGGGAAGCCTTGAGCTACTCACTGTTTCGAATTTCTCCAAAATCGGACGAAAAATAAAGTTTTTATTGGCATTAGACCCTTTATCGAAAAATCGGTCTATATAGCAGCTATATCCAAATATAGTCCGATTTGGCCCGTTCAAGAACTTAACCAACGTGCATTAAAAATACGTATCTGTGCCAAACTTCAGCTCAATATCTCAATTTTTGAAGCCTGTAGAGTGATTACAACAGACAGACGGATAGACGGACAGACACACGGACATCGTTAAATCGTTTTAGAATTTCACGACGATCCGAAATGTATATACTTTGTGGGTTCGGAAATTGATTTTTGATGTGTTGCAAACGGAATGATTAAATGAAAATACCCCCTATCCTTCGGTGGTGGGTATAATAAAACGGATAATAAATAAACCTTTTATAGCCCCTAGACCTTTAATCGCGAGTCGAGTAGTAAATACGAATTTTATGTGCTCAAGAACTTAACGGAGGATGGGTATGTATGGCAGCCATATATAAATAGAGACCGTTCTAAACCACACTCTGTACAGATTTCGAGGGGCCTAACACATCTCAATGTGTCAATATCAGCGAATCGGGTAAAAAGTGTGGCTTAAATGAGTCTAAGGCCTTTAATCGGCAGATCGGTCTATATGCGGCATATAGCAAGATATAATCCAATAAAGCCCATCATCGAACTTAACCTGCCTGTAGACAAAGGGAATCTGTGCAAAGTTTCAGCTCGATTTCTCTATTTTGAAAGTCTAATCTAATTCGAACTAATGTCTCATTTCGAGCCTACTTCCCGTTTAGATAGTGGCCACCATGTATTTGCTTTCTCTGTATGCTCTTGAATGTAAAACTTCCATTTCAGTTTCCTGTCCACGATCACTCCTTAGTATTTGACCTTGTCAAATATCAAAATCTTTTTGTTGAGGAAACGTATTGAGTCAATTTGGCAGACAGGTAATATAGGCAGATTTCAGTCATCTTCAAGTGCACATTGCACCTTCGAGATCATTTCGGTTTTTTTCTGCATAGCTGATTCGGACCTTTACCTCTTAAACGTTTTATAACATCATCTGCGTAGTAGGCGCCTTCAATTGCCTCATCAGTCAGCATACGTAATAGATACCCACCACAAATAAGTCACCCATAAGAGTGGCGATAAAATGCCCCCTATGGCGTGCCCTATGCTACTTCTCCTCATCTTTAGCATATGGTTTGTCCAGTCTCTAAGGACCCGGTCCACCCGGTACTGGTTTAATGATTGGATCAATGTGTCGGCCCGCACATAATTAAACCCCTCCTCGATGTCAATGCAAACCGACACATTGGCGGTTGGCATCGAAGGATTCTTCTTTTTTATGCACAACCTCGTACAGAGCAGTCTCCACCGACCTTCCATTGGCATAACCATGCTGTTTGTATTTAAGCAGTTCGCTGGATGTCCTACTATCCACAATGCGTTTCATGGATTTGAGTAGAAAGGACGTAAGGCTTATGGGCCTGTAGGCCTTTGGTGTCGCATAACTTTCTTATCGGTCTTGGGTATAAACACCACCCTTGCCTCTTGCCAGGTTTTTTAAAAAGTGGCCAGATGAGGTGCCGGATAGTAGGCCTCCATTTGTAGTATCGCCTGAAATATTCCATCAGGTCCGGGTGATTTGAATAGTTGAAAGCTCCTCAAGGCTTCCTTGACGTAATGATGTAATGATAAGACTTCGGTTAACTTCATTATTCCATGATTCCGGTGTCTCCGTGAGTCCCACCGTATCCTGTGAATATAAGTTTTCATCAAAAGCCTCAACATCTCTTCCATTGTTTGGACATGGGTTTTTGAGAGAAACTTTTTCATCTTGGCGGCGGCATTAACTCTGTCGACGTTTTCGCAACTATCTCAAAAGACCTCAAAATTGCAGTCTTCTATGCTTGGACAATTCAAAGTGTCTTTGCCAAGTCTTCCTCTGAGTTGTCTTCCGAATTTTGTCCAGTTGGTTTTCAATATATTACGGAAGCTTATCGGATTCGACGCTGCAATTCTACACTTAATGTAGCGATGGTCCGAGTAGAAGTGACCCATGGAGACCCCCCAATCCTTAACCTCATCGATTTAATTTTCCGAACATATTGCCACATCTACAACCTTTTCCCTAATCCTAGTAACAAAGGTAACAGTTGCACAAATTAAGATCTTCATATAGATTACAAAAAGACGATAGACGGACAAAGAGAGGATACTCGGACCCTCGGACATGGCTGAGCCAAATCCGAAAGAATTTCTGAGTCGAATCGTACATTTTAGCATTATCAGAGTAGTGGTGTAGGGTACAGTTCAGGTTTTAACCATAGAAGCTATTTAAATGTGTGTTTGTCCCCCGATCTCCCAGATTGATTTTCTACGCCTCTGGAGGGCGCAGTTATTGCTCGATTTCTCTCAAATTTTTAGAGGTGGTATTTTTCTATGACTTCTAACAGCCTTGACAAGTATGATCAATATCGGTAAATAACTCGGTATAACTGGAGGCCACCGTAGCGCAGAGGTTAGCATGTCCGCCTATGACGCTGAACGCCAGGGTTCGAATCCTGGCGAGACCATCAGAAAACATTTTCAGCGGTGGTTTTCCCCTCCTAATGCTGGCAACATTTGTGAGGTAATATGCCATGTAAAACTTCTTTCCAAAGGGGTGTCGCACTGCGGCACGCTGTTCGGACTCGGCTATTAAAAGGAGGCCCCTTATCATTGAGCTTAAACTTGAATCGGACTGCACTCATTGATAGGCAAAATTTGCTATTTGCTATTTTTCATGGGCAAAATTTGCTATTTTGAATTTGCAACTCGGTATAGCTGATATATATTTGAAAGAGTCATTCAAAGAACTTCACAAATGCGATCTATGGTGGAGGGTACATAAGATTACACCCGCCCGAACTTAGCATGCATTTTTTTGTTTTAAGTGATTAGTGTTATTAAACTAACATGGCGCTTACTTTGCATACTATTGCTTTTATATTTGGAGTAGTGGCTAATACAGGAACTTCCCAAAGTATTATGCACTTCGGTAAATATTCATCTTTTGTACTTGTTGTTTTTAACTTGAAAACCCTAAATGTTCAACAATACACATAAATGTTGCTGAGAATGAACGAATGCTTTATTTGCAGTAAAGTCAAGTGATTTTTGAAATTTTTTTTGCGAATATGATTTTATTCAAAGTGATTTGATTATGGTTTTAAAACCTAGGCATTTGCAAACCCACATGAAAAATTTGCAGATACCCAGAAATAAATTAAAAACCAAGTCCCCCTATCAAACACAAACTCCCCAAATACTTAACTTATGTGGCCTGAAAACCCCGTTTGTCCAGAAAACTATTATGGACGGAAGGATGGGTGGCCAGTTTAAATTGTTGCTTGCCAAAAACTAGTTCGAATTTTTCAAACAGAAAAATCTACAATCTCACCAAGCAGAAATTTTTGTTCCCGTATGCCCCGATGCTATACAAATATATGGCAAAATTCATATTGTATAAGTTCCCCATAGTATCGTACTCCTATTTTTGTTTACCTACCCTCCAGTTTGCAAAGGTTATTTGTCTTGCAGCACGCTATACTAACACATAAATATTCATACGCACATAGATGTTTGTGTGTGTGTGTGTGTGTGTATGTATGAGTTTGTTTGTGTACATTAATCCATTTGGACAAAAATGCTGAGGTTTTGCCAGTAGAGCTCGAGCAAATAGCAAAATCACAGACCCCTACGTACACTTATTGGTTGAAGACCGTATCAGGAGTTTTATAGGTTCGGCACAAAGGATGATTTTCCGGCAATAATATTGAGCAATGGTCGGGATGTAGGCCATTATTTCGTTATCTGTTCAGTGGGCTCAGCCAAGAGAGATAGGGTGATGGTGTCCCTTTCTGTTGAGAAGTGAAGATGTGAAAGAATGGCTTTTGGTGCCTTCTGTTGCCTATTTTATTTATGATTTGTTGGTTTAGACGTTGAGCTGTAGTGCTCCTCAGTATTTGGAAGCAGCCAAGACGACAATGATGATAGTGATTAAAATTTTGTATTTCGATAACTCTGCTGTATCAGCAGAACATCTCGAATGCATGCCATTGCTTCTGTCTGCTGCCTCTGCGGCGCTGTCTGTTTCCTGCCTGCAATCATCTTCTTCGTAATGACGATGATGATTCGGCCAGGCCCAAGAGCAACACACAATGGTGTGCGTGTATGTGAACCATTTTGCTGTATTATCCATTCGCCTGTAGAGCATAACGGAAATTACAATTTTGAAATTGTTTTCCTGATGATGGACAGGACAACAATAAATTTTTTTGTTTGTATTTCTTTAAAATGCAAACATGTTCCATGCTTCGCCCTAAAATCAAACAAAACAAATCTGTTCCCGCTGTGCTGCGCCCAGACCAGCCCAAACCCCCCCCCAACCACCCTCTTGCAGGACACTAATGATTGTGTGTGTGCGCGCCCCTATGCCATCCATCCCTTCTATATTGTCTAACAGTACTGTTTTCTTGTGTGCGCCCACCGTTGGGGAGGTGCTGTGTTGTGAAAGTAAGCACCAGTAAATGTTTGCTTTCATATTTTATAAACAAGTACGGAGAATAAGAATAATAAAGAAAAACGTAATTTCCAAAAGTTTGTCAAAGATCTTATCATATTTTTTTTTCTCAGTACGAGTATTTTGTTTCATTTTTTCCTTCATACGAATTTTTTGTTTTTGGTATCTTTGTCACAATGTTAATGGATATTCGTACATGTATTTGGACGTGTGTGCCTAAGACCGCATCATGGGAATCGTACTTGTTTTTTGTCTCCCTAATATACGACAACAATCATTCTACTCACTCTTAGCTTATTTGCATTGCTTGGGATAAAAGTTATCCGAAACACTTAATTTAAGAATGTATTCATTTAGCCGTTGCTTGGTTTTGGTTCCAAAACAAATTTTTCACTTTTACAAAAGGTTTCTATGGAAAGGAGATTCATGGTGCCAGCGAAAAAAATATTAATGCAATCGCTTCCACTGACTGGACGTTAACTAAAACCAGTTCAAATGGATGAAAATTTGAGTTATATTGGGTCATTTGATTTATATCACAAGTGCATGGTTTCATAGTTTGCATGGCTAACCGATAAACATTGCCCATTGCCCTATTGCCTAGGAACCTCAAACTGGAAATATTATACAGCTTGTCAGGTCAAGCTAAAACATTGCGGTAATATGAGAAGTGCGAATGAAAAAAACCCTATGGTGCACAGTGTTTCAATATAGAAAAATCCTGGAAATATTTCTATCATATTGAAAAGATTGAAGAGATTTGCGGCCCCCAATTATGTGCATACTCTGGTCTCTGTGTCAAATAAATGTGTCGAATAAGAATATAAAATCAAGAATGTATGAATTTGACATATTTATGGCTAGAAACTCCAGCTTCTTTATGATTGATGTTTGTTTTACATTATTAAAAGCACCTTCAATGACAAGAAATGCTACCCTCTGAAATCTCTGTGTAGGCAAGTAGGTCGTGAAGGGCTGTTTAAGTGGACTTGCCCCTTACTATATGCATTCTGTTGCCTTGACAGGCGATCTCAAGGGATCTTTGCCTTAAGATATGTAAATCTATGGCTAATAGGACGAAACTCTTATGACCTATATGTCCCCCATCCAGATACATACGACATGGGGATAGAAGCAGAGTATATCCCCCTAAGCCAAGGAGTCAGTCAATTGGACATCAGGGGCTGGCGACATAAAGAACTCCAAACTTTTTGTCGTCCATAGGATTTTCGACTCGGACACAATTTCCTTAATAACTTCCGACAAATGCATATCAGTGACAACATCCTCTGGCACCACGCTGTCCGTTGGAGAGTTTCCCGGGAAATGTAAGTCAACGAGTAGTTCTAGTATTTCCTCGCTACCCATTTTCCATATATTCTCCGATTTCTGAGTACATTGTTCCGTAATAGGTTTCGAGGATAGGACCTTCCTTAGCCAAGAGGCTTCAGATTTTACCCCCACTGAGCTGCAAATTTCTTCCCAGTATTTGTTCTGAGCTTTTCTCAGCTCGCCCTCTCATTTTCTTAGCTCAGCCTTATAGACGTTCCGATCGTGTGGCGCCTTTGTGGCTCTTGCCCCGTTGATCAACCAGTTCTGGGGCGGTCGCTGGGATTGGCTCCAGGACATGTTGACACAAGCCAGTCATTCAGGGCCTTTGTGATTCGCACTTCCATTATATCTATGTCCTCCGCCGTTCCTTTTCTGGTCTAGAAGTGATAGTCGGGCAGAATGTGTGCCGAAATTTGTTCCAATACGACTTTTTGCTGTTTCCATCCTCTCCAAGTATAGACATTGTCTATACGTTCTCTGAGTTCTGAATATATCCCAGTGTAAAATTTTTCGCGGATGGAATCTTTCTCAGCCTAGAGGCCTCAGATTTATCCTCCACGGAGATTCAGATTTCCACCCAGAATTTGAACTGAGACTTTCTCAGCTTGCCCTTTTATTTTCTTAGCTCATCCCATGCCACATCCCAATCGTGTGGTATTATTGTGTCTTTCACCCTGTTGAAGAGTTTTCTAGACCAATCAATTCTGGGGTCCTCCATGGCGCTAGCTATTTGCCAGTTGGCTTGGCTCCAGAACATGCTGATACAACCAAGTCATTCAGATGAATCGTGATCCGCTTAATCACCATGTTTATATCCTGCGAAGTTTTCTCTTCCTTTTTTGGTCTAGAAGGGATAGTCGTGTAGAGTGCTTGCCAAAGTTAATCCCAATCCACCTATCTTTTGTTTAGTCGAGAAATCACTTCTGCAGTATTTTCTCAAAGGCTGAAGCTAATAGATTGCAACTTATAACAAATTCGATAAGCAGCTCACCCCTTTTGTTGATATCCCGACTTTCTCATATCTGGTGATGTGCATTAGCATCACTTCCTCCAATGAGGCGCTTTTTCCTTGAAGAAGCAGTTACTTACGGCTTCGCATCTCTGAACCATGTGTCATCTATAGGAAACCTAGCCAGTAATAAGACTTTTTATAGACTTTTTCCGTTTGCAACACATCGAAATATCCATTTCCAACCTCGTAAAGTATATATATTCCGTCCGTCTGTCTGTTGAAATCACTCCACAGTCTTTAAAAATAGAGATATAGAGCTGAAACTTCGCACAGATCTTTTTTTTTTTTTTGTTCTTAAGCAGGATAAGTTCGAATATGGGCTATATCGGACTATATCTTGATATAGCCCCCATATAGAACTATCCGCCGATTTAGGGTCTAAGGCCAATAAAAGCCACATTTATTATCCGATTTTGCTGAAATTTGGGACAGTGAATTGTGTTTGGCCTTTCGATATATTTCGTTAATTTGGCCTGGATCGGTCCATTTTTGGTTATAGCTTCCATATAGACCGATCCTCCGATTTAGGGTCTTAGACCCATAAAAGCCACATTTATTATCCGATTTTGCTGAAATTTAGGACAGTGAGTTGTGTTAGGCCTTTCGACTTCCTTCGTTAATTTGGCCCAGATCGGTCCAGATTTGGTTGTAGCTGCCATATAGACCGATCCTCCGATTGAGGGTCTTAGGCTTTTTGGGACAGGAAGTTAGGAAATTTGGGACAGTGAGTTGTCTTAAGGTTTTGGGCCCATAAAAGGCGCATTTATTGTCCGATATCGCCGAAATTTGGGACAGTGAGTTTAATTAAGCGCCGTGACATACTTCTGCAATTTCGCATAGATCGTGAGACATTGAGTTTAGTTAGGCTCTTCGACGTCCTTCTTCAATTTTGTCCGCCCAGATCGGTCCGAATTTGAATATTACTGCCATATATACCGATCTCTCGATTTACTGTTTTCGGCCCATAAAAGGCGCATTTATGTCCGATGTCGCAGAAATTTGTGTTAGGCTCTTCGACATTTTTCTGCGACTTGGGTAAGAAAAAACTAGTAAGAAAAGGCACCTACTCCACCGATCAATACATTAAACCTATGTTGAAATATAGTCAGACTTTAATTTTGCATACCTATTGAAAAACTGAGTAGAACCTTGTAATTTTTTTTCGATAGGACTTAAATGGTTGCTACTACAGACTTTAAGGGCCATATCGGAGATATATTGGACTGACTTTAATGAAATTTAGCACACATGCAACGACGTAAAATAAAACACCTATCGCTAAACTTGACATGGCTATATTAATCATTCTATTTTATTATAACTATTATATCCACTATTATATCCATAGTATCGATTATATTTTGTTCAGGTCCTGAGAATTCATATACAAGAAAAACAAGCTTTTTATAGGATTAAGCCCCTAAGTTGGAAGATCGCTCTATATGAAGCATATTTGGTTCGGATGTCGGGGGGCGTAAAACTATTCACTTTTATGGGCCTCAGACCTTTAATCGGCAGAACGGTCTATGTGGCAGATATAACTAAATATAGTCCGATCTGAACCATATTTGGGTCGGATGCCGGGAGCTTAATGTTTCAGATTTCAGAGAAATCGGGTAATAAATAAATCTTTCATCGGAATCGGACCCTTTATCGGCATAACGGTCTATATGGCAGCTATAACCAAATATGGTCCGATTCGGCCCGTTCAAGAGCTCAACTAACTGGAGGAAAAATACTTATACGTCCGGACAGATACACGGACATCATTAAGTCGCTTTCGAATTTTACGACGATTCGGAATATATATCGTTTTTAGGGTCGGAAATGCAAATTTAGATGTGTTGCAAACGGAATAACTTTTTATACCTACCACCATAGAATAGGGGCTATATACATTAAGCCGCTATTCTATGGTGGTAGGTACAAAAAGTTATTACAAATTTTTTTTGGGGTTCAAAAGTTACAGATTTTTGGCCTATAAAAAAACAGAATCACTGTGCGTTATTTGGAAATATTTTGATGTTTTACCAGAGATCTAGTCGTATGTTTAAACCCACCATCATACGATAGGGGTATACTAATCTAGTCATTCCGTCTAAGACCCCAAAAATTATATATATTCTTGATCATTTCGACGTTCTGAGTCGATCTAGCCATGTCGGTTCATCCGTCCGTCTGTCGATAGCAGTCGAACGCGTAAAGCTAGCCGCTTGAAACTTTGCACCTATATATTTTATCGATTAGATCGTTGGGAATCGCAAATGGCCCATATCGGTTTAAATTTGAATATAGCTCCCATATAAATCGATTTCTCGATTAGACTTCTTGAGCCCCTTAAAGCCTAAATTTTTGTCCGATTTGGCTGAAATTTTGCATGTAGTGTTCTGTTATGACTTGCAAAAACTGTACCAAGAACGGTTTAAACGGTCTCATGTAAACTGGTCTCTTGATCATTCTTGTTCGTTTCCTAGAAGATTTAATTTTAGCTGGTTTGACAGAAGTTTATAAATATATTTTATATACATTTTTACCAGAATCCATGGTGGTGGGTTCCCAAGATTCGGCCCTGCCTAACTTAGCACGCTTTTAGCCGATTACTGGCTTATGTTTATGTCCGCAGTGGCATGGGGCGGATTAATATCTGCACCCTCTTTTCAACCTAACCTAACCTACTAAGTAAAATAAAGTCTTTACTGAATAACTAATATTCCCATAATCCGCATAATATATAATGTTAGCATCTCTGGGAGAACTACTGTAGAATTAAGTCAATCAATGTAAAGTATACGTCCCATGCTTTCACCAAACGTAGTCGACTACATGCACCTACTAATCGCTACATTTTTTTAAAATTTTTTTTTATATTTTGTAGGCATCTTTGGTATAATATAGACGAATGATTTATACATGAGCGAGCTTTTCTTTTGGGGCTCTTCAGTTGTGGTGTTCCTTGTGGGCCTTCGCAAGGTCAACAGCTGAAGGAGGTCAATGGGTATAAATCCTGGAGTTTGCGTAGCAATGTACTTAACCCACATGCAATGCCTTGCATATGGCTATCGTTAAATAAAGGGTGATTTTTTTGAGGTTAGGATTTTCATGCATTAGTATTTGACAGATCACGTGGGATTTTAGACATGGTGTCAAAGAGAAAGATGCTCAGTATGCTTTGACATTTCATCATGAATAGACTTACTAACGAGCAACGCTTGCAAATCATTGAATTTTATTACCAAAATCAGTGTTCGGTTCGAAATGTGTTCATTCACCGTAACGTTGCGTCCAACAGCATCTTTGAAAAAATACGGTCCAATGATTCCACCAGCGTACAAACCACACCAAACAGTGCATTTTTCGGGATGCATGGGCAGTTCTTGAACGGCTTCTGGTTGCTCTTCACTCCAAATGCGGCAATTTTGCTTATTTACGTAGCCATTCAACCAGAAATGAGCCTCATCGCTGAACAAAATTTGTCAAAATTTGAACACATTTCGAACCGAACACTGATTCTGGTAATAAAATTCAATGATATGCAAGCGTTGCTCGTTAGTAAGTCTATTCATGATGAAATGTCAAAGCATACTGAGCATCTTTCTCTTTGACACCATGTCTGAAATCCCACGTGATCTGTCAAATACTAATGCATGAAAATCCTAACCTCAAAAAATCACCCTTTAGTTTGCGAAGAATATAATGTTACAAATATATTTTAATGCATAAAATGTTAACTAACACTATATAAAATAATAAAGTCTGTAGATACTTCATAAAGAAAATAATTTTATGAGCTTTCAAAAATCCCTAATGCTTAATATGATGTGGAATATCTGACTTACAAGCCACTTTATGATCTGCAATACCAGGTTCGAGTCTCCACCCGACAAACGTTGAACTTGGTTTCCTACTTCATTAAACTTATTTAATTTTTCTTTCTAATTACAATTTGCATTTTTTGTTAGTCTTTCGTTATAGAGGTCTCAACACTTTTTGTCTAATTTAAGTTTATTGAAAAATAAAGAGAAACAAACAAAAAAGTTGTTGAGAAAATGTAGGTGTTATTGCGTTATTCATCATTTGATCATCATTTTGTTAATGATTACAAAATGATGATCTAACTATTTGTATTTGATCTCATATTTGCATGTGTTTGGGGTAAATTTGGATTTAGTGGTATATGGTATCAAGTATAATTTAGTAAAAACAAGTAAAAGCGTGCTAAGTTCGGCCGGGCCGACTTATACAGGGTGGCTGATGAATATTGCTACAATGATGAATATTGCTACATTTTTTTTTCGGTGTATGGAATACATTTTTCTTTTATTCATGTTAAATTAAATTATTAAATTAATTATTAAATTATTATTAATTAAATTAATTAATTAATTAATTAAATTAATTATTAAATTATTATTATTAAATAGAAAAAAAGTTATTACATTTTTTTTTGGTAGCGGCTTTCATCAGCCACCCTGTATACTCTCCACCATGGATCGCGTTTGTCGAATTCTTTTCCCGGCATCTGTTCTTAGGCAAAAAAAGGATAAAAGAAAAGATTTAGATTTTCGGACCACAATTAAATTATTGTATATGTTGGAGACCAGTGTAAAATGTCAGCCAATTCTAAAAAGAATCGCGCCATTTGGGGGCTCAAGAAGTAAAACAGAGAGATCGATTTATAAGTGAGCTCTATCAGGCTATAGACCGATCCAGACCATAATAAACACGAATATTGACGGTCATGAGAGGATCCGTTGTACAAAATTTCAGGCAAATCGGATAATAATTGCGACCTCTAGAGGCTCAAGAAGTCAAGTCCCCAGATCTGTTTATATGACAGCTATATCAGGTTATTAACCGATTTGAACCTTATTTGGCATATTTGTTGAAAGTCATAATAAAATACGTCATGCAAAATTTCATTGCCAAATTGGATAAGAATTGCGCCCTCTAGAATCTCAAGAAGTCAAGACCCAAGATCGGTTTATATGGCAAATATATCAGGTTATGGACTGATGCGATTCATACTTGACGTAGTTGTTGGATATTATAACAAAACACGTCGTGCAAAATTCCATTTCAATCGGATAAGAATTGCGCCGTCTAGAGGCTCAAGAAGTCAAGACCCAAGATCGAAACATCTCATGCCAAATTTGGTAGAGATCGCACCAAAATTGCGGCTCCTACAGCTTTAAAAGACATATCGGATGAAAGATATATATGGGAGCTATATATAAATCTGGACCGATTTTTCAAAATCAATAGCGTTCGTCCTTGGACCAAAAAAGACACTTGTGCAAAATTTTATGAAAATCGGACAAGAAATAGGACCTGTACCTTGATTACAAGAATACATGGACACACAGACAGTCGGACAGACGGGCTAAATCAAATCAGGAAGTGATACTAAGTCGATCCGTATACATATCGATGGGTCTAGCTCTTCTCCTTCTTAGCGTTGCATACAAATGCACAAATCTATAATACCCTGTACCACAGTGGTGGTACAGGGTATTATAGTGTTAATAAAAACTATTTGTTTTATTTTAGATATTTAGAGGCTACGGTTGATATAATTAAAACAAAAAAATAGTTTTTAGCAACAATTTCAAATCCAATATGAATAAAACTTTGAAACCAGCAAAAATTAAAGCTTCTAGGAACCGAACAAGGATGATTGAGAGACCGGTTAACATGGGAGCTAAATCAGGTTAAGAAATGATTTGGACCGCATTTGCCACAGTTGTTGGAATTCGTAACAGAACACCGCATGCAAAATTTCAGCCTTGTAACGACTCAAGAAGTCAAATCGGGAGATCGGTTTATATGGGAGCTATATCAGGTTATATACCGATTCGAACCGTACTTGACACAGTTATTAAAAGTCATTAGAGAACAATATGTGCAAGATTTCAGCAAAATCGGACGAAAATTGTGGCTTCCAGTGGCTCTGAAGTCATATCGGGAGATCGGTTTATATTGGAGCTATATCAGGTTATAGACCGATTTGAACCGTACTTGGCGCAGTTGTTGAAAGTCATAACAAACCATTATGTGCAACATTGTTGCTGAATCGGACGAAATTGCGGCTTCCGGGGTCTCAAGAAGTCAAATCGGCACATCGGTTTATATGGGAACTTTATCAGATTATAGACTGATTTGGGCCGTAATTGAGACAGTTGCTGGAAGTCATATCAGAACACTACATGCAAAATTTTAGCCGAATCGGACAAAACGTTCAGCTTTTAAGGGATCAAGAAATTAAATAGGGAGATCTGTTTACTTGTTACTTGTTACCCACGACCTACGTCAATAATAAGTGTATGTGCAAAATTTTAAGCGCCCAGCTTTACTTCTTTGAACGTTAGCATGCTTTCGACAGACGGGCGGATGGACGGACGGACGAACATGGGCAGAACGACTTAAAATGTCATGACGATCTAAAATAAATGAACTTTATGGGGTCTTAGACGAATATTACGAGGTGTTGCAAACGGAATGACGAAATTGGTATACCCACATCTTTTGGTGGAGGGTATAACAATTTTTATACCCTCCACCATAGGATGGGGGTATACTAATTTCGTCTCAGACCCCATAAACTAAATATATTCTAGATGACATTTTATGTCGATCTTACCATGTCCGTCTGTCTGTCGAAAGCACGTTAACTTTCAAAGGAATAAAGCTAGCCGCTTGAAATTTTGCGCAAATATTTCTTATAGGTGTAGGTCGGTTGGGATTGTAGATGGGCCATATCGGTCCATGTTTTGATATAGCTGCCATATAAACCGATCTTGGGTCTTGACATCTTGAGCCTCTAGAGGGCGCAATTCTTATCCGATTTTGCTGAAATTTTGCTGACGCATCTCGTCGCAACTTCCAACAACTGTGCCGTGCATGGTTCAAATCGGTACATAACCTGATATAGCTGCCATATATACCGATCTTGAATCATGTTTTCTTGAGTCACTAGAGGACGCAATCCTTATCTGATTTGGGTGAAATTTGTACAACAAGACCTTCAACATACTTGTCAAATATGGTCTAAATCGGTCTATAGCCTAATAGAGCACCCTATAAAACGATCTCCCCTATTTGACTTCTACTATGGTCTCCAACATTCATTCCATTATGGTCCGAATCTGACCATAACTTGATATAGCTCCAATAGCAGAGCAATTATTATATTTTGTCCTTTCCATTACTTTGTTTGCCCAGAAAGAGACACCGGGAAAAGAACTCGACAAATGCGATCCATAGTGGAGGGTATATAAGATTTGGCCCATCCGAGCATGCTTTTACTTGTTTTTTTTTTTTTTTTGTTATTCTTTTTTTGCCCTCCACCATAGGATGGGGGTATACTAATTTCGTCATTCTGTTTGTAACACCTCTAAAACGCCACAAAGTATATATATTCTTTTTCTTCCGTCCGTCCATCTGTCTGTCGAAAGCACGCTAACTTTCGAAGGAGTAAAGGTAACCGCTTGAAATTTTGCACAAATACTTCTTATTTATGTAGGTCGGTTGGGATTGTAAATAGGCTATATCGGTCAACGTTTTGAAATAGCTGCCATATAAACCGATCTGCGATCTTGACTTCATGAGACGCTAGAAGGCACAATGCTTATCCGATTTGGCTGAAATTTAGCATGAGGTGTTTTGTTATTACTTTCAACATCTGTGCTAAGAATAGTTCAAATCGGTCCATAACCTGATATAGCTGCCATATAAACCGATATGGGATCTTGACTTCTTGAGCCTCTAAAGGGCGCAAGTATTATCCGATTTGGCTGAAATTTTGTACAACTGCTTCTCTCATGACCTTTAACATACGTGGCGAATATGGTATGAATCGGTTTATAGCCTAATACAGCTCACCTATAAACCGATCTCCCTATTTTACTTCTTCAGCCCCTAAAGTGCGCAATTCTTATTAGATATGGCTGACATTTTACACAATGACTTCAACTATTGTTTCCAATATTCAGTTCAATTATGGCCCGAAATGAACCATAACTTGATATTGTTCCAATAAGATACCAATTATTTTCTTTTATCCTTTGTTTGCCTAAAAAGAGGTACTTTGGAAAGAGCTCGACAAATGCGATCCATGGTGGAGGATATATTAGATTCGGGCCGGCCGAACTTAGTACGCTATTTAGCGCAAAAATAGACGAGTTATAAAGAAAAAAAAAATACTTTAAAATAAAACTATTCCTTAACGGTATACGATAGAATGGTGCAATGTTTGTCAAGTTCTTTCTGCAGAATTCTAAGTCATGAAAATCGATCCTGTAGATCAAAGTTTGAAGTTGGTGAATGGAGAAGGTGGTCAACTTTGACGCCATGTGTTAAAGATATATACCAACAACTCAATTTCCCTGAAAGCCTACGGGCTCCTTTAGAAGTATTTAGAAAATTGTTTCCCGCTGAGATCAACAGATTAAAAGTTGTGGACTTATTTTCAAATTTTTCGCCATTTGGCCTACTGTGCGTAATAAGTTGTAAGAGAATCATCACGAAGAGTTCCCAGCAGGCCGCGTCGTCAAGACGTATTTAAAGAAGAGTGCATGACCTTGTTAAATCATTGAAGTCATAAAGCCGACAGCCCGTACAAATCGTTGGTGACATTTTCATACAGTTGTTGCGAAAATCATGCATGATATTTAAAGCCACATAGTAAACGAAGATGTCATCATGTCTCATGACAATACAAGGGACAGGTCTGTTACGATGTCCTTTAGAGAGCGCCCTTTTTCGAAGAAAAAATTTAATAAAATTAATTTCTCACAAAAAAAAGTAGTGATGACTTGCTCGAGGACACGGTTAGTGAATCCGTCCACAATCAAATTTTATTTAGGACATGTTAGCAGATATGCCCTATCGGTGACAAAATTCAGATTGTCTTAAAGAAGTCCTTAAAGACAATGTCATGATAGACGTTCGAACTGCTGGGTTATTAAATCCTCCGCACACGCAATTTCTCATACAGAAGAAATATTGCGTAAAATCTTTGAGAAGATTATTTTATTTAGTGCGATCACGAATCTATGAAAAATGTTTGAAGGGAGCTCGAAGTACGAAAATCTGTCCAACTGGTACTGTAATTCAAATTGTTGATGGTCAAATACCAATCTTTACTTTAATTGGCTATGGCAGAACATTTCTCCCATCAGCCAAACCTTGAATAGCGTTCCAAGCGTCTTGATTTTCTGCGCTCCATCTATAATCTCTGACACCAAGTTCCGAGGTGTCTCTCAACAAATGCCACTCAAAGACGTTATTTCGAAGACATGCATATAGACAGATATACGGATATCGTTAACTAGGTTTTGAATCTTACGTCGATCAAGAGTATATATAAATACTTTTTAAGTTCGAAGATGACTATTTCAATGCCTTGCAAGTAGAAACACAAAATTAATTACCATCTTTCGAATCGGTATAGCTAGACAAATTTATAGGATTCACTGTATCATCAGTGTAAAAAGATGTGTCAATGTGCGAGGTGTGTTTTCTTTCAGGATGGCTCAGGGACGTGTTTACTGATTATTATTTAAACACTATTTAAAGAAAGTGTGGTGTGTTGTGGCATTAACTTTCATTTGAATCTCGAAAGTCAAGAGGCACACACACCAACATTTGCACGTTTTGAAATACCCATAGGAATTTCAGCAAACATAAACACACAAACAAGCTCACGCACACACTCCTCCTCTTTGTCATAAACCTTTCACAATTTTCTACTTCGGTGTTCATCGGAAGTGGGAAATTTTCTCTTTGACCGGTAACAGCGTTTCAAAAGTGACAAACAGAGAGTTTCAGTTTCTCTTATACTGTTCAGCAAAAAATTAACAGCGAGTGAGAGGCAGCAATGTTAACGACCTTTAAGTTTGTTGGTTGTAGGTCAATCGAAAACGATTTCACTTTGAAACATTTACTTGTGTTTCTGTCGGATAATGCCTAAGTACTCTTGTAAACTTTTAGCATAGACGGAGTTATTTAATGCGAAGGGGCAAAGGAAAAGCAACGTGCTGTAGCCGCGCACCCATTTTGGGGCCAACTGCCCGTCAAAACATAGAAATGAGATTGCTCACGGCATGCAATTTATTTCAAAAATGCAAATAAAGCTTAAAATGGTGTTGTATATTCAATATTGTCGTTTTTTCGCCAATCAATTTAGATATTCATTTCGGAGGGATTTTGCGCAACGCTTGCCGAAAAAAATAATGTTGTATAAATTTTGTGCTAGCAATGTTGATAATAAATCTGCATTCTTACTTGCAGTAGATTATGCTGCACATAATGCTGATAAATCCGACTTAGTGTACTACGGGAGAAGAATGGGGTCAGATTTATTGGATGTTGCAGTTCATTTCTTTGAGTATAAAACAAAAATTTACTTCTAAAATAATCGTTCACACAATGTGTTCAGCTGTGAACTTTTACCTCCGAACTCTACCACTATTGCTTTAATGATTACTTCAAAATGTTTGTTTTAATAGATTTCCGGCCATAAAGGAGACTTCAAACTAAACAATCAAAATAAAAACAAGTAAAAGCGTGCTAAATTCGTTCGGGCCGAATCTTATATACCCTCCACCATGGATCGCATTTGTCGAATTCTTTTCCCGGCATCTCTTCTTAGGCAAAAATGTATATAAAAAAGATTTGCTCTGCTATTAGAGCGATATCAAGATATGGTCCGGTTTGGACCACAATTAAAGTATATATTGGAGACCTGTGTAAAATGTCAACCAATTCGAATAAGAATTGCGCCCTTTGGGGGCTCAATAAGTAAAATAGGGCGATCGATTTATGTGGGAGCTGTATCGGGCTATATACCGATTCAGACCATAATAAACTCGTATGTTGATGGTCATGAGAGGATCCGTCGTACAAAATTTCAGGCAAATCGGATAATAATTACGACCTCTAGAGGCTCAAGAAGTCAAGATCCCAGATCGGTTTATATGGCAGCTATATCAGGTTATGAACCATACTTGGCGCAGTTCTTGGATATCATAACAAAACACGTCGTGCAAAATTTCATCCCAATCGGATAAGAATTGCGCACTCTAGAGGCTCAAGAAGTCAAGGCCCCATTTATATGGCAGCTATATCAAAACATGGCCCATTTACAATACCAACTGACCTACACTAATAAGAAGTATTGGTGCAAAATTTCAAGAGGCTAGGTTTACTCCTTCGGAAGTTAGCGTGCTTTCGATAGACAGACGGACGGACATGGCTAGATCGACATAAAATGTCGCGACGATCAAGAATATATATACTTTATGGGGTCTCCGACGAATATTTCGAGTAGTTACAAACAGAATGACGAAATTAGTATACGCCCCATTCTATGGTGGAGGGTATAAAAAACATTCGTCAGGGACGAATCTTGGAAACCACCACAATGGATTCTGCTAAAAATGTATGCAAAATAATTTTAGTTGAAGAACATAATTTTATTCTACATACAAAACTTATGTCAAACCAGCAAAAATTAAAGCTTCTAGGAACCCAACAAATATAATCGAGAGACCGGTTTACATGGGAGCTATATCAGTTTATAGACTGATTTTAACTCTATTTGGCACAGTTGTTGCAAGTCATAACGGAACACCACATGCAAAATTTCAGCCAAATCGGACAAAAAAAAAAAAACACTGAGGCTAAATCTCAATAAGTCAAATTGGGAGATCGGTTTATATGGGAGCTATATTAGGTCATAGACCGACTAGGACCGTACTTGGCACAGTTATTGGAAGTCGTAACTGAACACTAAATTTCAGCCAAATCGGAAAAAATTGCGGCTTGTAAGGGTCAAGAAATCAAATCGGGAGCTTTATCAGGTCATAAACCGATTAAGACCGTACTTGCCATAGTTATTGGAAGTGTAAAATTTCAGACTAATCGGACAAAAATTGCGTATTGTAAGGGTCCAAAAAGTCAAATCGGGAGATCGGTTTATATGGGGGCAATATCAGGTTATAAACCTATTTGGATCGTACTTAAAACTGTTGTTAGAAATCATTACAGGACAATACATGAAAAATTTCATCCAAATCGTATGGCTTTCTTGGGCTCGGCTCGACGTTCTGAATCGATCTAGCTATGTCCGTCCGTCCGTCTGTCGAAATCACGATAGCGGTCGAACGCGTAAAGCTAGCCGCTTGAAATTTTGCGTAGATACTAAGTATGGACGTGGGTCTATGGGGATTGCAAATGGGCCATATCGGTTCAGATTTGGATATACCTCCCATATAAACCGATCTCCCGATTTAAAATCTTGAGCCAAGGGAAGCCACAATTTTTGTTCGATTTGGCTGAAATTTAGCATATAGTGTTTTGCCATGATTTTCAACAACTGTGCCAAATACGGTGCATATCGGCCAAGAACCTGATATAGCTCCCATTTTAACTGATATCCAGATTTGACTTCTTAAGCCCCTGGAAGCCTCAATTATCATCCGATTGGCCTGAAATTTTGCACATAGTTTTCTGTTATGACTCCCAACAACAAAGCCAAGTACGGTTCAAGTCGGTCCATAACCTGATATAGCTCCCATATTAACCGATCTCCCGATTTGACTGTCTGAACCCCTGGAAGCCGCCATTTTTGTCCGATTTGGCTGAAATTTTGCACATAGTGTTCTATTTTGACTTCCAACAACTGTGCCAAGTACGGTTTAAATCTGTGTATAACCTGATATAGATCCCATATAAACTGATATCCCGATTTGACTTCATGAGCCCCTGGAAGCCGTAATATTCATCAGATTTGGCTGAAATTTTGTATATGGTGTTCTGTTATGGCTCTTAACAACTGCGTCAAGTATGGTTCAATTCGGTCTATAACTAGATATAGCTCCCATATTTTAGCAGAATCCATGGTGGTGGGTTCCCAAGAGTCGGCCCGGCCGAACTTAGCACGCTTCTACTTGTTTAAGATCCAAATATATAGGGTTTACAAAATAACTATTTAATTCTTTTGCTTTAAAAATTCACTTAATATTCCGTTAAGGAACAGTTAAATTTCGCACATAGTAATGAGGGCTGTCCGATTCAAGTTTTAAGCTCCGAATCAAGTTTTAGGCTCAACGAAAAATGCATTGAGTGTATTAATATTGGGTATAACAAAATGGTTTATAAATTACATTGTCCATTGTTAACCTTCACATTGTTAGCCTTCACATTGTTTCCCATCTTTCTGGTTTTGATGTAAAGAATGAGCCAAGCGAATTTTTGGCATTTTTGGGAATGCACATACTCGTATTGGTACCCCAATATGTGCGTTAAGCAAATACTGCAATAAGTGGTATCCAGAAGAGGCTGAATGAGCCAAACATCCCATCCACTGTTTGTCAAATACTTTTTTGCAGGTCTTGTAATATGTAGCTGAGCGTTGGTATGATGGAAGATTTTAGTAGCGTATCTGGTTGAATATTTTGCTAGATTTTCGTTGAACTCCAAAACTACTTTTAACAACTGCTAGTGAAGCATTTAAGGAGGACTTGTCTACGCCGCAACAGTCCAGTGTCCTGAGGAAGAGTTGTTTCAATGCTTTCTCAAATGCGTAAAGAAACTTATCATGACAAGATAGTACGAATCTTGTGAGGATCAACTCCTGACATGGTGCAGTTTCTGCAGATATACGTCCACCATTGTAAGGCCGTTTCGGTGGCACTAAAAATTCTTCTGATGGCACATGGCTCTTATCCAGTGACCACGGGTGTGCGGAGGTAAAGTTCGTCGACTAAGAATTCCTGGATTTAAAATACTCAAACTGTGAATGGAAGACACAAAGTCCGTATTCTTGCAAAGAGTACACTAAACAAAATTTGTTGTTCAAAACAGCAAAAATGTTAGCAAAATTTATTCAGTCATAACAGACTATATCTGCTGACTCTGAAACTGCAGTACTACTGATGTGATAGCAGACCTACTGCTACAATACCAGCAAAATTAACTACTAATATTCAGCAGACAGTGTTTGCTATTTTCATCAAACTTTTTTCTGTGATTGTATGCGGTACACATTCTATACCATCATCAGGTTTGGTTCTGCGTTATACTCATGGTAACCAACATCGGATACCAGCAGCTGGGAAAAGTGTTTTTTCCCCTTCAGTTTCTATCAGTATCAGTTTCTATTAGATTTCCTTCTTTGTCTCTGCCATTGGTTTCATGTTTTTTTTTGGCAAAATTTTGGGACTTCATTCGGACTCCTGAACATCACGATTTATCTCACACCCATGTCATTCTATATCCTTCTTCTTCTTGTGGAAGAGACTCTGGCGCGTTGCTACTGACTGTATGGTTGCCCCGTGTGCCGCATTCATGACTTCAATAATTCTTTGGCAATCCTGGCCGTAAAATGGGAGAGGCCTTTTGTCCCAATTATGGATGTTGCGGTTCATTCCATGGAGTGGCCATTAAAATCGGAAAAGCGAGTGGTTTCTTCAAACAATTGGGTCAGCATACTCCACGTATGCCAATGTCCAGCTCCCAGGCAGTGTCAGATCGTTCGTTTCTCGCAACGCTTAGACGAGTGCGAATTTTTACCGCAACAAGGTAATGATCCGTGTCGATGTTTCTCGTGTTTTAATCCTGTGACAGCCATATGGCCGTGTGAAACCATCGATGTTGGAATCTGGGGCCTAATCACTGCATTCGATTTCGACATTTTTCGAATCCCGAGCGTAGATAGCGAGTTTTGTTTGTTCGAAATAATATTCGATTGTTTAAGCATTTATTTGCACACATGCAAAAAAGTAAATTTTTAGTTGTGTTCTCCTTTTTTGTCTTTTTATTATAAAGAACGATTTTTCCAAATTTGACATGAATTAAATAACAACAATCAATTCTGGCCAACTTATTGAAAAAGCACCAAAAATTTCAAGAAATTTTGCACAGACTAAGGCGAGCGGAAGTTGTATTCCTTACCACGTGGTCTCGATGACAGTATAGCTTGGAAGAAGAAACCTTGCCATAGTCGTTTTCAACCGATGCTAGTCTTTAACTGCTTTCTAGAAGCCATAGCATTGCTGCCACTATTTCACCACTTCCAACTTGGTAGCAATTTACTATATTCTTTTGGAAGCTCCTGGCATCTGTCGGCCTGAAAACATTTTTTGCACATAAGACCATTTGCTTTTTGAACCTCTGAATACATTTCCAAAACCAACCACATGCATATATGAAAGAGCAAGATATCAAAGCGCTGCAAGAAATTTACTCCGTTCGGCGGTGCAGTAGTTGGTTCTGCCTTCCTAAAGGTACGTTCGGATAATTCAAATATTTGATCCATCTTGTTTTGTATTTTCGCCCAAAATGTGTCAAATTCCTACATTCTTGATGTTATATTCACATTCTATATACATATTTATTTAACACATTTTGTATGTCCAAAAACAAATCAAATAGCATTAAACATTAGATCAAAGTTATATTTTTACCATATTTAGGCCGGATGGCGGGTGGCCTAAAACTACTCACTGTTTCACATTTCAGTGAAATTGGATAAAAAATAATGCTTTTACGGGCTTCAGACACGTTACCGGAAGATCGGTTTATATGGGAGCTATATCTATATAAAGTCCGATCTGAGCCATATTTGGGTCAGATGTTGATAGGCCTAAAACTACTCACTGTTTTAAATTTCGGCGAAATCGGATAAAAAATAGAGCTTTTTTGGGCTTCAGACCCTTTAACGGGAGATCGGTCCACATGGCAGCTATATCTAAATATAGTCCGATCTGAACCACATTTGGATCCTATGTTAGGAGGCCTAAAACTATTCACTGCTTCAAATTTCAGTGAGATCGGTTAAAAAATAAAGCTTTTATGGGCTTCACACCCTTTAACGTAAGATCGGTCTTTACGGCAGCTATATCTAAATATAGTCCGATCTGAACCATACTTAGGTCAGATGTCGGGAGCTTTAAAATAACCCACTGTTTAAAATTTGGAAATCGATATTTCGATGTGTTGCAAACGAAATGACTGAGTGAATGTACCCCCTATCCTACGGTGGTGGGTATAAAAAGGCTTTTTATTATACCCACTACCGACAACAACACATTGAAAAATCCCTTCCCAAACCTTTAAAGTATATACATTATTGATCAGAGTAAAAATCAATGACGATCTAGCCATGTCCGTCCTTCTGTCTGTCTGTTTGTTGAAATCACGCTACAGTCTTTAAAAATAGAGATATAGAGCTGAAACTTTGCACAGATACTTTTTTTTGTCCATAAACGGGCTATATCGGACTATATGTTGACATAGCCCCCATATAGACCGATCCGCCAATTTAGGGTCTAAGGCCCATAAAAGCCACATTAATTATCCGAATTTGCTGAAATTTGAGACAGTGAGTTGTGTTAGGCCCTTCGACATCCTTCTTCAATTTGGCCCAGATCGGTCCAGATTTGGATATAGATGCCATATAGACCTATCTCTCGATTTTAGATTTTGGGTCCATAAAAGGCGCATTTATTATCAGATTTTGCTAAACTTTGAGACAGTGAGTTGCGTTAGGCCCCTTGACATCTTTCTGCAATTTGGCCCAGATCGATCCAGATTTGTATATAGCTGCTATTTAGACCGATCTCTCGATTTAAGGTTTTGAGCCCATAAAAGGCGCATTTATTGTCCGATGTCGCCGAAATTTGGAACAGCGAGTTGTATTAGGCCCTTCGCAATTTTTCTGCTACTTAGCCCAAATCGGTGCAGATTTGGATATAGCTGGCATATAGACCGATATCTCGATTTAAAGTCTTGGCCCCATAAAAAGGCGCATTTATAATCCATTTTCGCTGAAATTTAACACAGTGACTTATGTAAGTCTTTTCGACATCCGTGTCGTACATGGTTCAGATCGGTTTATTTTTAGATATAGTTACCTAAAAAAGACCAATATTTTGTTATACGCAATTGAACAATGACTTGTATTTATTAGAATTTGGTCCAAATGGGAACATATTTCGATATAGCTGCTATGGGGCATAAGGTATGCATTTTTCACGGAATTTTGACGAAAGGTGGTTTACATATATATCCGAGGTGGTGGGTATCCAAAAGTCGGCCCGGCCGAACTTAACGCCTTTTTACTTGGTTAAAAGTGGTATGTAGACTCGGTGGTGTAGGTTATTATACAGTCGGTTCCGGCGAATTAAGCCTTTCCTTACGGGTTCTTGAATAAATTACATACTTTAAAACTAGTTGTAAATGGCGATTTCTTAGCTAATATCTTTTCGGCAACACTGGTTTAAACAGCTCACTCACATTTCGTGTTTTGTTTCAATGTCAAACATGTTCAGTTTGGTCTATAATTTAAATAAAGAATGCTTGCAAATTATTGCTTTTATTATGCGTTTTCTATTAAGAAAGATCATCGCTCGCATCTTCTATTGAGCGACGAAGCTCAATTGGTCTGGCTCAATTGGTACTTATATAAGCAGAATTGTCGATTTCAGAGTGAAGACCAGTCAGAAGCATTGAAGGGCTACTAATGCATCCAGAAAAAGTCACAGTTTGGTGTGCTTTATGTGCTTATGCCATCATTGGACCGTACTTCTTCAAAGATGATGCGAATTGTAATGTAACTGTGAATGGTGAGCGCCATTGTGAGATGATATACAACTTTTCTCGCCAAAATGCAAAAGCTTGACTTGCATGACATGTAGTTTCAACAAGACGGTGTCACATGCCACACAGCAAGCGTAACAATGGACTTATTAAGAGGCGAGTTCGGTGAACATTTTATTTTACGTTCGGGAACGGTCAATTGGCTGCCTAGACTATGCGATCGTCACATTAGACTATTTTTTGTGGGGCTATGTTAATGCTCACGTCTATACAGACAAGCCCGCTTCAATTGACACATTGGAAGATGACATTGAAGCATTTATTAGTGAGATACCGGCCGAAATGTTGGAAAGAGTATGCCAAAATTGGACTAAGCGGATGGACCATTTGAGGCGCAGTCACGGTCAACATGTGGATGAAATAATCTTCAAACACTAAATGATATCGATCGTGCTATAGATTCAAATAATGATTTTATGCATTTTTTACAGCAAATTTATGCCGCAAATTAATGATACTTAAAAGAGCTTTCAAAAATATATGGATAATGTTTGAACCTTGTGGGCTTTTGAGAGAAATGATCGAATTTTTTAAATAATTGTTTTTGACGAAATTGCAAGTAAAAATGCTATAAAACTAAACAAGTAAAAATGTGCTAAGTTCAAACAAGTCGGTAGGGTAGATCGGAAGTTAAGTGCATTAAAATTTTGTGGAGGTCACACGTTAATTTAATTAGGATGTCCCGAGAATAATTTTCTGAAAGCTCTCGTCCTCTTCTATAATCATTTAAAAGATTCCTTAATGACCAGATTTCTAGTTTAAAAGTTATAAATATTTTTCACATGAAAATTAAATGCTATTTTAGTTTTATAGAAAGATGGGACTGAGACAATGTTGAAGTTAAATTGCTGTTTGCATTTAGGCAATATTTGTCATATTACGCAAATTTAAACACACAATTTTGGTGTTTGTATATAGTATTTAGGCTAATTTACCATAAAATTTTAAGTTTCACATAGCCCAAGGCTTGAGAATGGATACCATATTACAAGTAGTTTATTAGTGCTTTGCAATTGTTTTAATAGCCTAATCTGGGCAATTCCATTTGATGTATATTACCATCTTAATTATGCATATATATGACATACTAGACACAAAAAAAAATATTTACATAAATATGACTGACATAGATTAAAATCATGGATAAACAAGTGGAAGCAATTGCAGTTCCTTTGCAAAGGTTTCATACATAAGGCGTTTTTCAAAACTGTTTAAAAGTGTAATATGTCAACATTATTAAAAATGTTTAAAAGTGTAATATGTCAACATTATTGCAAATTACTCAAGATCTGACGAACAGATATATCTAAATCTTAACCGATTACTACAAAACTTCTTAGATATTGTGGTAGTCGTCGAGGAAATCTTTGTGCATAAATTAGGCAAGATTGTTAAATAAATGCGCATATACGGCAGTCAAATCTAAAGGGTGATTTTTTTGAGGTTAGGATTTTCATGCATTAGTATTTGACAGATCACGTGGGATTTCGGACATGGTGTCAAAGAGAAAGATGCTCAGTATGCTTTGACATTTCATCATGAATAGACTTACTAACGAGCAACGCTTGCAAATCATTGAATTTTATTACCAAAATCAGTGTTCGGTTCGAAATGTGAAAATGAGAGCTATATATGACTATGAACCGATTGCTAATATATTGAACTGTAATGTCGAGAGTCAAGGGAAAATCCTTCCTGCCTTTGATAGAATTGGTTAACAAATGGCCACATTATTGCTATATAAGTCCAAATCGGACGAAAATATATGGTAGCTTTATACAAATCTGAACTGATTTTTTCGAATTTCAATAGGCTTCGTCTCTTTGTTTAAAAAAAATACCAGTACCAATTTTGAAGTCAATCGGACAAAAAGTGCGATCTGTACTTTGTACACATGTTAACATGGACAGACAAATATACAGACGGATATAGCTAAATCGAATCAGAAAGTGATTCTGAGCCGATTGGTATACTTATCAATGGGTCTATCTCTCTTCCTTCTGGGTATTACAAGCGAATGCACTAAGTTAAAATACCCTGTACCACAGTGGTGGTCCTGTACCATATTTTTATATTTATATAAATATATGGTATTTATATATATTATATATATTTATGACAATCATATTAAACAACAAGTAAACGCGTGCTAAGTTCGGCCGGGCCGAATCTCTTATACCCTCCACCATGGATCTCATTTGACCAGTTCTTTTCCCGACATCTCTTCTAAGGCAAAAAAGGATATTTGGAAAGATTTGCTCTGCTATTAGAGCGATATCGCGATATGGTCCCGTTCGAACCAATAATTAATAATCTGTTGGAGACCTGTGTAAAATGTCAGCCAATTCGAAAAAGATTTGCGCCCTTTGGGGGCTCAATAAGTAAAATAGAGAGATCGATTTACATGGGAGCTGTATCAAACTATAGAACGATTCAGACCATAATAAACACGTATGTTGAGGGGGTCATTAGAGGATCCGTCGTACAAAATTTCAGGCAAATCAGATAATAATTGCGACCTCTAGAGGCTCAAGAAGTCAAGATCCCTGATCGATTTGTATGGCAGCTATATCAGGTAATGAACCGATTTGAACCTTATTTGACACGATTTTTGAAAGTTAGAATAAATTACGTCATGCAAAATTTCAGCCAAATCGGATAAGAATTGCGCCCTCTAGAAGCTCAAGAAGTTAAGTCCCAAGATCTGTTTATATGACAGCTATATCAGGTTATGAACAAATTTGAACCATACTTGGCACAGTTGTTGGATATCATAACAAAACACGTCGTGCAAAATTTCATTTAAATCGGTTAAGAAATTCCAAATTCAAGCAAAATCGGATAATAAATGTGGCTTTTATGGGCCCAAGACCCTAAATCGGCGGATCGGTCTATATGGGGGCTATATCAAGATATAGTCCGATTAAGCCCATCTTCGAACTTAACCTGCTTATGGACAAAAAAAAAAAGAATCTGTGCAAAGTTTCAACTCAATATCTCTATTTTTAAAAACTTTAGCGTGATTTCAACAGACAGAAGGACATGACTAGATCGTCTTAGATTTTTACGCTGATCAAGAATATATATACTTTATAGGGTCGAAAATGGATATTTCGATGTGTTGCAAACGGAATGATAAAATGAATATACCCCATCCTTTGGTGGTGGGTATAAAAATTGATAGCAAAATAAGTGAAATGCCAAAACAGCAAACATTATCTGCTGTTTTTATGCGGCATACATATAAGTGTAAGCTTTACATGTGGTATGTACTTCTATATGAAGTTAGATTTCATTGGCAGTCTGCCATCACACACACTTAGGAGTTTTCCATTGTGATGCCGCAGGAACAGGAGAAGAAAGATGCCTTCTAGTTCCTACCGTTGAAGCATCAGACAGGCTCTTAAAGAAATGAGAACCTAAAGTTGAATTCCTTCTGACTGCCAGTGCGAAACATATATACTGAACATGTTCTTTATATACTGAAGATGTTTATTTATTGCATTTAAATAAATTTACAACATAAACAACAACAATGATACCTCGTTAGTGAGATAGATTTTGTACTTTATCGTAATGCTATCGTAACATAGGCATAGTGATGTCACTTCGACGATTCTGATGAAACCGGATCATCAACACCCCCAGCCACGTGAGGGGACCTCACCTAGTCTTCTTCACCAACATCCAGCACAGCCAATTTCGAATCGTCCCAGCATCAGTATGAACTTCGACAGACCTAGTCCTCATTACGGCCGACAAACAGGTTTATTGTCTTTTCTCTTCGCCACTTAAATCGTAAAAGCTCGGTATCATTAACCTGTACTAAGGATCTGGATGATAGGATGAGTGGGTTAACTCCATTTTGTCCTTTTTGTTAATTGCTGTAGATATTCCGAAATCCACCGCTTCGACAATGCATTTTTTAAATTTTGCAACATTTTCCATTGTTTCCATAATAAGTATTGCTAAGGGTCAAAGGGCGCTGCTGTCTGAGTCGAGCTAGTACAGCCCAATAAAAAATAATTCGGAGTAAGCGGCTCAAATTCTTCAGGCGTAACTGGATGGTGTGGGAGGGGCTTAGAACTAACAATGCTTTCACATTCAATGAGAAGCCTATAAAACGCTTCGGGGCGTGGCGTGTGTTCTTTCAAACCTTCAATCAAAGACCTATTTAATGACTGGAGTAAACGCTCCTATGCATCAACAGCACTAGGATCACAGGGTGTATTAAATTTCCACTTTATTCCCAAAGGTTTCAGATCATCATTGACCGATCAATGCCTATAAAATTGGTGGCGTTGTCACTCCTTATTCCTGATGCATAAAAGACACGCACACTCGACAAATTGTGAGCCACATTCAAATGAACGGTACGTGTAGTCAAACACGTGAACAATGCCACCCAACGTTTTTCATGGCTCCTACGTACTGCCATCATTACTGGACCAAAATAGTTCAAGCCTGTATTTGAAAACGGAAAACATAGGCTCGAATGATATCTTCATGAAGAGTATCCATGGTTGGCTGAATAGGAATACATTTCTTTAGTTTCCACATATGCGTATGGCTGGAATCCAAGAATCACATATTCCAGTGATGCCATTCATATGATGTTAACGAATGTGATACCACAGGACTATTAACTGCGTTAACCCGGCAAAATAAGAGGTCGTTTGGTATCAAACGAAATAAAAGGGGCAATGTCTATTCTGTATCCACACCTTAGAACACCATCTTCGTCAATATTTGGATTCAATGACAATATGCAGTTGGTTTTTCGAATCTCTTCTGAAAATTATAACTGTTGCACATCTACGACCTGATGTGGTTACCCAATCTATATAGCCAAGCAACACATCTTTTCAGCTTAAAATAACTTGAGAAACAATCCACATCAATAAGTTTGCTGGCTGACTTTGATACAAAAAGGGCAAAATGATCTTTGCGAAGATCGTTACTAAATTCAAATCAATAAGTGGGCCAATATACTTTGAGGTGGAATAGAAATTAAGGTCCGTTCATGGACTAATCGAATTACAGTCAGCTTGAGGCCGATTAGCTTCATCCGCAGAGTTTAACCCACCAGCCACCCAACGCCATTGATCTTCTTCCAGAATTTCATTTATTCCAATTGCCATGAATTTTTTGCAGCATCTGTGGCACGAACGTATCCAACACAAAACCCCTGTTGAATCAGACCAAAATACAATGTGAACAGATTTTTATCATGGAACTCCACAATTGTATAGAGCGGCAAAGGCAATGGTGTAAAGCTCCAGCCGGGGATTCATCATGCCTTTGCTTGGGGTGTACTTTGCCTTACTAGCTACAAAGGCAACATCTACTTGGCTTGGTGGCTCGATACGCCAATATGCCACTACCGACATAACCATTTCACTAGCGTCACAAAATATATGAAAAGATTTTTTAAAAGCGTTGTGGGTGAGAGATTGGCATATATTTATTTTGAAGTCTCTTACCTTAATCAATCAACGCAGCCAAGAGGTCCACCTATCACATATTGCCTTTGGTATTTCTTTGTCCCAGCCGATGCCAATTTTCCATACACACTTGGAAGAAAATCTGCTGAAAATAGCGACTGACTGTTAGTAGTTAATTTTGCCGCTATTACAGCAGTAGTTCTTCAATTTCAGAACATCAGGATTACTGCTGAAAATCTGTTGTTTGCTGAAAATGATTGCTGCTTAATTTATGATGGCTTTATCAGACGAAAAAAAATGAAAGAGAAGATTTTCAGAAAGATAATGAGAAACAAGGTTCCGATCACCCACCCACACTACACACACTGATGTTAATATTTTGTTTTTATTGGTTAGTCCACTCACTGTTTGTAAAAGAGTTTTGAGCACATGCGCCTGCGCGCTGCGTTTTACGATATAATAAAAAGGGTCATCGTTATTGTAAACAATACACAGCGCACATGCGGTATGAAGCACTTATGCTGCATTTCCCTGTTTAAAATAACTTTGCACTGTTGTTGTTCTACTTTACTGAACACGAGAGATGGATTGTTGTTGTTGTGTTAAAAGTCAATATGTCAGAAATACCAAACAAATGGGTATCCTGGCAGAAACGGAGAGTGAAAAAGGACAATACGTAGGTATTCAAAATAAGTAAAAGCGAGCTATGTTCGGTCGGACCGAATCTTGGTAATACACCACCATGGATTCTGACACAATATATAAGAGATATACCTGGTTATAGACCGAATTGGATCGTACTTTGCGCAGTTATTTAGTGTCACAACAGAACACTATGTGCAAAATGTCAGCCAAATTGGACAAAAACTGCGGCTTCCAGGGGCTCAAGAAGTCAAATCGAGAGATCGGTTTATATGGGAGCAATATCAGGTTCATGAGCCGTTAAGCAATTCTGGGCACAATTTGAACCGTTCTCGGCACAGTTGTTGAAAGTTATAAAAGAACACTATGTACAAAATTTCTGCCGAATCGGATGAAACTTGAGGCTTCCAAGGGTTCAAGAAATCAAATCGTGAAATCGGTTTGGGAGCTTTATCAGGTTATGAACCGATTTGAACCGTACTCGGCACAGTTGTTGGAAATCATAACAGTACACAATGTCCAAAATTTAAGCCAAATCGGACAAAAATTGCGGTTTCCAGGGGATCAGGAAGTGAAATCGAGAGGTCATTTTATATGGGAGCTATATCAGGTTATAATCCGATTTAGACCGTACTTCACACAATTGTTGGAAGTCGTAACAGAACGCTATGTTCGAAATCCAAATCGGATGAATCGGTCCAGTTGCGATCCCCAACGACATACATCAAAATAAAGCAAAATTTCAAGCGGCTAGCTCTACGCGTTCGACATCTATCGTGATTTCGATAGACGGACGGACATGGTAAGATCGAATCAGAATGTCGAGATGATCGAGGACATTTATATTTTATGGGGTCGAAGATCAATATCTCGAGGTGTTACAAACGGAATGATTAGATTAGTATACCCAATCCTATATTGGTGGGTATAAAAATGTTGACTTAGCCAGATTAAGGGAAGTTTTTGATTGAAATATTGATCAGTAGGCAATTGGATCTGTATGTCTCAGTGGCTGTTAATAATCCTTAAGAATTTCTCATAAATATCGATTTCAGTAGAAATAAGCTACAAAGTCAGTAGCCACAGTGTGGGAAGCTACTACTGGGCATTAGCAGAACAATAAAATTGACAAGAAACCTACCGCCACAATGTTTATATGTACAAGCATCCGTTGATAATTTCCTTTCAGTAATATTCTAACAATTAAAATCTTCTTTCCAACATAAATAATGGCATAATTTTTATACCCACCACCTTAGGATAGGGGGTATATTCATACACATCGAAATATCAATTTCCGACCCTACAAAGTATATGTATTTCGCATCGACGTAAAATTCTAAGACGATTGAACGATGTCCGTGCGTCTTTGGTAATCACACTACAGGCTTCAAAAATTGAGATATTGAGTTGACAGATACGTCTTTTTGATGCAGGTCAAGTTCTTGAACGGGATAAATCGGACCATTTTTGGATATAGCTGCTCTATAGACCGATTTTTCGATGAAGTGTCTAATGCCCATAAAAACATAATTTTTCATCCGATATTGAGTAGTTTTAGGCCTCCCGATATTCGCCAGAAATATAGTTAAGATCGGACTATATTTAAATATAGGTGCCATATAGACTGATCTGCCGATAAAGGGTCTGAAGCCCATAAAAGCTTTATTTTTTATCCCATTTCACTGAAATTCAAAGCAGTTAGGCCAACCAACATCTAACCAAAATAAAGTTCAGATCGGACTATATTTAGATATAGTTTAGATATAGTTGCCATATAGACCGATCTGCCAGAAACAGTGGGTTATTTTAAGCCTTCTAACATAGGACCCAAATATGGTTTGGATCGGACTATATATAGATATAGCTGCATTATAGACCGATCTCCCGATAAAGGGTCTAAAGCCCATAAGAGCATTATTTTTTAATCCAATTTCACTAAAATTTGAAGCAGTGAGCAGTTTTAGGTCACCCGCCATCCGACCCAAATATGGTAAAAATAGGACTGTATTTAGATATAGCTGTCATATAGACTGGTATGGCGGTTAAGGGTCTGAAGCTAATAAAAGCTTTATTTATTCCCCGACTTTGTTGAAATTTGAAATACAAAATTCAACAGTGACTTATATTTATAAGACTCAATGTCCGTGCCGAATTAGGGTGCATAAGTTATCCAATTTTCATCGGATTGTGACGAAAGGGGGTTTACATATATACCCGAGGTGGTGGGTATCCAAAGTTCGGCCCGGCCGAACTTAATGCCTATTTACTTGTTTCAACTCACCTTATATTCTTCAATATTTCCGCAGTTTTTGTAAGTTAAAATAGCAGTATGAATTATTTGCTAAAACAGCAGAACTATGTTTGCAAAAACAGCTGTAACGCTTTCCCCATTTCAGCAAACAAAAATTGCTGTTTTAGCAAACATTTTTGCTGTTTTAAATAATAAATTTCGTTGAGTGTAGACTTTGCACGAATATTTTTCCGGATATTGTGAAGTCACTTAATAAGCCGAAAGGGTCAACACGGACGATATTATACTAAGTACTTCTGTTTTCGTCGGAGTATGCCGGTTTGATAATAAATCCTTCGAGATAATAAATCTTTCGGGACAATTAAAAACAAACCTATCTGTTGATGGTGACCATTCTATACCAAGAGTTTTTTTCGATGTTGCTAGATGATACATTTTTTGTTTTTGGGTACTCGGCTACCAAAGTTACTTTCATTTTGGGCTGAATTGGATTTGATTTTATGATAAGTGAATCCAGCATGTTTATGGATTTTCACCACTTCTTCGACTACACATACGAGTATTGCCTCATCAACGGTGGAGAATCAGTCGACGTAATCGTAAACATAATGACTACTTTTATTTACCTCAATAGCTCTCACATTTTTGGGAGTACATTTTTTAGAGTTAAAATTTGTTATTTTTCAATCGGCTGATCTTCACAGTGTGTATATAAAAATATTTGAGCTTCTTGATTTTCCTTAAAAATAGAAACTTGTAAAACATTTCTTAATATCTGCACATACTGCTATAGGCTCTTTTCTCAGCTTTAACATTACTACCATAAAAGGTTGGTTTAAATGCGGGCCTGCCAAAAAAGAGACGCCCTGTACCTTTGATTTTTGTGGCTTCTACACCCTTTAAAAGTCATAACGGATGAAAGATATATTTGGGAACTATATCTAAAACTGGACCGATTTTTATATTTTTGCACACATATGTAGACCTCGAATATAATACCCAATGCCAAATTTTGTAAAGATTGAACGCCTTTAAAAGCCATACCGGATGAAAGATGTATATTAGAAGTATATCTAAATCTGAACCGATTTTTTTCAAAATCAATAGAGTTTGTCGTTGGGCCAATAGAGTTTGTCGTTGGACATGTGCAAAATTTCGAGACAATCGGACAACAAATACGTCCTGCACTTTGATTACAAGAATACATGGACTCACAGGCGGACAGACGGACATGGCTAAATGAAACCAGAAAGTTATTCTAATACTTATCAATGGGTCTAGTTCTTCTTCTTCTTAGCGTTGCAAACAAATGCACAAATCTATAGTACCTTGTACCACAGTTGTGGTATAGGGCATAATAATTCTTAATTAGTTCTTCCAACATCTCATATTCCACTTTTGATCTTTTTGAGTGCAGAATTTTTCTGACTGCTGGCTCATCATTCCGCCTGTTGGACCACACACAACCCAACCCAATCTTGTATTTACTGCTATGGACCCACTATTGATTGGGAATCTGGGTGTTTCCAATGGCACTGTTAAATATGTATTTGTGGTTTCACCTTTCTGTACTTATCAATTGGTAAATCTGTTAAGTGATTAATATCCATCTTCAAAAAAAAATCGAAAAAGATTGAGTTGGCAACTCTAAATTGTTATCCAAATATAGCTTTGATATATTACACTGCATTCTGTCATCATGCTCGACACTAATCAACAAGTTTACAGTTTCCGTCTCATGATTGGTGAAGTGACCATTCACCATTGTAGCTTCAATTTTTCTCTATTACCTTCCAAAACAATTTATTTGCCAGCGTTCCATTCCATAGCATCAACACCATCATCAGAGCCATAAAATTTAACAGAAACCACTTAAAACAAAATCTCACCATTTTCTGTGCTGGCATGCATGTTCCTTCTGAGATTTTCTTCAGCCGACAATGTGGCAACACCGGTTGTGCTATCATCAACTTGGGCGCATTTCTTTTATTTTCTTTCAGCGATCAGTAGTGGAATTCTGTAAAATGTTTTCGTTAAAAATCGATAACAGAAAAGTTAACGAATTTGGTATTCAGTAGCCACTTGTAACGATAATCGACATCATTAAAATCAGCTGTTTTCGCTAACGAATATATAATCGTCAACTAAACGACGGACAGTTATTTGGTGTTTACTTTAACGACGGGAAAAAATCATCAATTACAGTGCGACTTATTATCAATACAGTGGAATTCTGTCAGAAACCATATTCGGGACCTGCTCTATCCAAACATTCACAAAAATCAACTTAGTCTACCGGCCACTACAATGAGATACATTTTTCAGCCCACAGCATTTGTTTCGACTGCGGTTGCCTTGATACAAGTTGCCTTAACAAAATAGGGTTGGTCAAATGGTGTTTAAGATTCGCTGTATGTAGAAAACGTAACATGTTACTTACTTGCCACATAGTGAAGTGCTCTGGGCATCAGAATGTATTATTTATCGTTCTTCGAAACAGATAACAGTGACTCTACCTTTTCTTTTGCTTCTTCAAATCCATCTTTCGCCAGGTAGAAGTCTTCCAATTTTCCATCGCCATTCTTCCGGTATTCCTCAAAATTTCGGCAGATAATAAGTTTTGGCTTTGTGTGACGCTGAACCCTGGCTCCATCGCCATTCTTCCGGCATTCCTCAAAATTTCGGCAGATAATAAGTTTTGGCTTTGTGTGACGCTGAACCCTGGCTACTGGAAAAATTATTAGCAAGATACTCGTTTCTTTTTGTTGCTACTAAATTGGATGCTGAAGCTCGAGATATAGATATGTTTGCCTTCACCATCTGTTATTTCAGTCCTGGCCATTTTAACTTCTCTAAACTGTTCTGCAGCTGCGGCAATTTCTCTATGCAGATTAACTAGGCTTGACGTTGTTTGCTCCTTCTGGCTGGCAATCAATTTTTGAACGCCATTCATTTGCTGCGACATTTCCCTTTGCATATTTGCTAAAACCTGTAACACGTTTAGTTGGTTGTTACTGGGACTGTGGTTGGGACGACTGTTTTGGCGGCTGGGTTTGAGGCTGTTGTTTAAGTGGTTGTGGTTGTTAACTTGATGTTGAGACACTTGGGGAATTCTCCATGTTTACCTGTTGTTCAAACCATTTATGCGGAACTCCTTTGTTTGATCGATTACTCGTTCTTGGTGTTTCTGTGACACTTAAATTCATTACATTAACTTATGCTATAATATTTAATTTGTTTCATCAATCGGAATCCAAATTCATATTCCAAGACGCCAAGAGCAAATAAAATAAACATATCCATAATTAGTAAGAAAGGGATTATGTTTGGCCGGGTCGAACTTTGGATACCCACCACCTCGGGTATATATGTAAACCTCCCTTTCGTCACTGTTTACGTCAAAAGACGTAAATATTATCCCATTCGGGGATCTAAAAATCCCAATTTTTCCTATTTAAATAGTAATGTAATTCCGCCCTCGAGCGACAAGAAAGTATCTGATTACTTTCTTGCCTCTCTTTATACCTTTTGCTGCACGAAGTGAGCCATATTGGAATTGCAGTTTCCGTAGAAACTTTCTATTCCGTTCTGTCCTTTCAACAATCCACATCATATTGGTAAGACTTAGTTCAAAGAAAATAAAAATTCCGAGAATTGATTCCAAACTCAATTCTAATTCCTTGTGTTTTATTTTCTTGTCTTTCATTTCAATTTCATTGGGGTCTTTACCATTTGAGCTATAAACCAATCGAATAGATAATTCTGTTGGTTTACATACTCTCAAGAGAGATTTTTTTCGCATAGATCTTTGGTGCTCCAGCTTACTCCGAAGCTATCCTACCATTCAGCTATTTTGTTCTGAAAATTTGGTCCAATTCGAACCAGATTACGCAGCACTCTCTCAGAGCTTTTCATCTCCCACGCAGTCTTGATTATCAAAAGGTACGTACAGCGCGTTGGTATCACTCATTTTTGTTTAGTGAATGTTTTGTGGTGGTGCCGGCAAATTTGTCGCATCGTTATTGTCAAAATCGATTAAATACATTATTGAGCTACCATTACACGAAGACATAATTCATAACTAAAAGGATCTGATTGGAAACACAATATTATCTGCACCAACAAAGTGAAAAGGAAGCGCATAATCCCTGTTCATCAAATTTACATTTTCCTACGTTTAAGCGGATAAAGTGTGGATTTTAAGCCGTAGCCAAAAAAGCCGAATATACCGACAACGAGGCATTAATTTGGGAACCCAGGTACTTTCATGGACTCTTTACTGTGAGTTGGGTTTGCTAAGGTAATGAAGATTCAGAATTTGGTTAAAATAATGCGCTAAAGTAACTTTCAAAAAAAAAAAAATAATAATTAAAATGAAAAATACGAGTACAATTTCTGAACAAAATATGCTTTCCTAAGTTAAATAAAATTTCCGAATCGAAGTATAATTTTGTACGAATTCGAGTGTCGGCATTGTATGCATTTCATAAACGTTTATTTTTTATACTAAACCAATATTAGCAAAATATTTAGACAAAACCGTTCTTGCAAAAATTATATTTTTTTTAAACATTTTGTGGAATAGTTGAGTTGTTTTAAACTTCAGTGTGAATCCAATCCCAAAGAAAACGTGGTTTAAGATTTATCCGCGCTTACAGGTTTTTTTTTTCAACATACACACGTATGTACATATGGGAAAAAAAAAATCCCATTTCCAGCAGTGAGAATTGCTAATGCGCATGCCCTCTCCCATTGATTTGCTAGTGAGCGATATTGAATATCACTCAATTTACTCTCCGGATTTACTGCACAAGTCCCCTGTTAATAAATCATATCACTCAAGAGTTCTGTTGATTTATTATGATTAGTTTGTGCGCATGTCCGAGCTTTTATTGCACTCGAGTTATTCATCTCCACTCTCTTTTTTTCTCTTAAGCTAAGTCCGGCTTAGGATCTTATTGTGCAAACTGGTTTGTGTGGAGCCCTAATATCCAAGTGCAAGCGGAGGTTGGTTAGAGAGACAGACCACTCATCTCTTGTTGTTTTATTTTTTTTCTATACGATTAGATTTTTTTTGATTTTCTACGAGAGCAATTGCAAGAAGAAGCAGGAACATAAACAAACTTCCAATACTTCCAATTGCTTTCTCCAATTCAGAGTTCGTTGACCTCTTTGCCTTTGAGGTGATGATCATATGGGCATGAGGCTTCCAATGAAATTTGTGTATCTGTGACATACATATATTGTTCGCTTTTTCATACAATTGTATCTTTTTGGTTCATCACCAGATACTTTGAAGAAAGGTATATAGGGTTGCCAAGTCAATTGGATGATTTGTGTACGTTGGTTCAGACTGAAGTTTTGTTTTCTTTTTTTTTTCCATGAAATCTCCATAAGACCTGCAAGCTATTGTATATTTGGTTATTTTAATAAGGTCTCAAAAAATTTCCATAAATTTGAAGATAACACGTTTTTTGAGCTTGTCCGTTTTTCCATGCGGGTTTAAGGCAAGCTTTTGAGACAAGGTTTGATTTTTGTGTTGGTTTTTTGCCAAGTTTATATTTTCCGTATCTTGGCTTAGAAACTTATTTTTCCCAAAACTAGCATAGCGCTTGTACGAGTTTTTCACTATAGGTTTTTTGAGGCAGACGAAATATTCGTAAAATTTCCTTATTTCTGTCCTTTTGGAGTCTTCTGCTATCATTGACGGGAGTTTTCGAGACATAATGTCGTTGGAGGAATTTATACGATTGGCCGACAACTTGGTCGAGTTTGAGGCCGCTTTGAATGCGAATGAACTGCCTGTTTCATCGCTTTGTCTTCTTGAGACCCATAGGGATGAAGCAAAGTCTATTTGGTCTCGCCTGAAGATGTCTTACGAGAAATGTCTTGTCGATATATCTACTGAGAAGAAAGATGATGGTGGGGTAGCTCTGGAGATCGAGTCCGTTAAGGAGAAATATAAGACTTCGTACTGTACATACTGCCGTTGCATCTCCAAACTGACCGAGACTATTCAGACATTCTCCTCCCCAGTTTCGCCTACAATTCCTAATACCAATCCGAGTTTCGATTTGCCTCCGATAGAATTGAATATTTTCCACGGTGATTTCAAATCATGGCCGACCTTCCGGGACTTATACACGGCGATTTGCATACAAAACTCCAAATTGAGTCCAGTGGAGAAGTTGTTTCATTTGTCGCAGAAGACGAAAGGCGAGGCACATGAAATTGTGTCCAAAAGCCCACTTACTAATGAGGGTTTCAGAACAGCTTGGACAAATTTATGCGCCCGGTATGACAACAAGCGAGTTCTCATTAATGAACAGCTGAAGACATTGTTCGGTCTTTCTGCCATCCATTCGGAAACGGCAGCTTCTCTCAAGAAGTTACAGAGGGATATCAATTCATGTATATCCACTTTGAGAAATCATCAGATCGATACCGACAGTTGGAATCCGATTTTCATCTTTCTTTGCTCAAATTGCCTTCCCGACTCCACCCTGACGCTTTGGGAACAGACCTTGAATGATAAGACCACCATTCCCAAGTGGTCCGATTTTGATGATTTCCTGACCAATCGGCATAGAACTTTGGAATCAGTTTCCGAAATCAGAGGTTCCAAGGAGCATTCCTCTACGAATACCGGTCCCAAATCCAAGACTAACGGCAACAATAAATCCAATTCAGGTAAAGTGCGGACGTTTCAAGCGCAGGTCAATCCGACCACTTGCAAGCTTTGTCCCAAAGAGGTCCACGTTATCAGAAAATGTCCAAAGTTTCTCGACATGAATTATAATCAAAGATTGACCGAGATTAAAAGACATAACTTGTGCTTAAATTGTTTTTCTAGTGCGCATATAGTCAAGGACTGCAAGAGTAAGCACTCCTGCTACAAATGCGGCAAGCGCCATAATACTCTGCTACATAGAGAAGCTGATCAACAAAAGGGCCCTACTGCACCGTCTTTCAATACCAATCAGACACCAAGGAATGATCTACTTCCTCCACCGTTTGTACCACACCCTTCTACTATATCCAATCTACAGTCCACAGGTTCGACAGGTAATGTGGTTCAAAGTTGTTTTGCTACAAATTCTAAAGGTGTGTTATTGGGGACGACTTTAGTAAGAATTCTTCACTCGGGCGAGATATATAGAGCTCGGGCCCTCCTTGATTCGGGTTCCGAGGGGTCATTCATTTCGGAGAGGCTTTCCAATATGCTTCGACTTCCAACCAAGCGTGTCTCGGCTACAATTTCTGGTTTGAATCATTCTATTTCAGCGGCGGTCCAAAAGAAATGTTGCTTTGCTATAGGTTCGGAGATAGATGATGACTTTGAGCTCATCGTATCGGCATTGGTGGTCCCCCATCTTTCCAACAATCTCCCTTCCAATACTATAGATGTGCAATCTCTGTCGGATTTACCACCGCTTCAACTGGCCGATCCTCGGTTTTATGAGAGCGCAAAGATTGACTTACTTTTGGGAGCAGATGTCTTTCCTTCTATAATTTTATCCAGAAACCGAAATAATATTTGTGGTTCCTTAATGGCTCAGGAGACTGTATTTGGATGGATCCTGACCGGCCCCATTTCGTCGAGAACACTTTCGTCCTTTTCAACTCACGTATCGTTTTTTTGTGAAATTTCTTTAGATAAAGAGATTTCACGCTTTTGGGAGGTGGAAAATATTCCACAGAAGCGTGTTTTATCCCAGGACGATAGATTTTGTGAAGAATTATATCAGAGGACAACGAAGAGGAATCTCGAAGGGAGATACGTGGTTTCATTGCCATTTAAACAAGACTATCCCGATAAGTTGTGTCTTGGACAATCCAAGTCTAACGCAATGGCTCAATTCTTTCGCAATGAAGGACGCCTCCTTCGAAATCCTGAGTTGAAAAAGGAATATGATAACTCCTTGATAGAATATCTCTCTTTAGATCATATGACCCAGGTAGTTCCCGGTTCTATTTCTCAATCATCCTACTATTTACCTCATCACGCTGTGGTAAAGCCTGAAAGGACAACTACCAAGGTTCGAGTAGTGTTCAATGCATCCTCTCCTTCTTCCAACGGCGTAAGTTTGAATGATGTCCTCTACACCGGTCCTGTTTTACAGAATGATTTGACTGTCTTAATTCTTAAATGGCGATTTTATCGTTTTGTGCTAAACGGAGATATACAGAAGATGTATAGACAAATCCTGGTCAATCCTTCTCATATCCCTTTCCAACGGATTCTGTTCCGTACAAGCCAAAACGATCCCATCCAAGAATTCGAGTTGAAGACCGTTACATTTGGACTAAATTGTGCCCCCTATTTAGCCATTCGTACCATGATTCAATTGGCGAATGATGTTCAGGAAAGGTACCCTTTGGCAAGTCGAATCTTAAGGGAGTGTATGTATGTTGATGATGCTTTATTAGGGGCACATTCTATTGAAACGGCAATTGACGCCAGGGATGAACTTATCCAAGCTCTTCATTCGGCAGGATTCGAAATGAGAAAATGGATTTCTAATTCTAAAACCATCCTTGATGGATTGCCCTCGGATTATCTTTTAAGAACAGACTTTTTGGAATTCGAGGATCGTAGTTCTGCCAAGACTTTAGGAATACACTGGAACGCGCATTCAGATGAGTTTTTCTTTTCCACAACACAATTTCCATCTGATTGTTCCTACTCGAAAAGAGAAGTCCTTTCCCAGATAGCCAAATTATTCGATCCAGCCGGCTGGCTATCGCCTATCATTATAGTCGCAAAGATCATAATGCAAAGAATATGGATGGATCATATCGAATGGGATGAAGTCATTTCACCTGAACCTCTCTCTATGTGGAAGTCTTTTCAGGCCAATTATTCCAATATTGATAATATGAGAATTCCAAGATGGTTTGGTTATGCTCCTGAAGGCATCATCGAATTTCATGGGTTTTCTGATGCCTCAGAAAAGGCCTATGCTGCAGCCATTTATATCCGTGTGCTTTATCCGAATTCTGTTATAACCCATTTGATTAGTTCCAAAACCAAAGTGGCTCCACTAAAGACTTTGTCGATTCCTAGATTAGAGCTTTGTGGAGCCACACTGTTAGCGGAAATGGTGGACAATTTACTTCCTCAATTTGACATTCAAGACTACTCCTTATTTTGTTGGACTGATTCAACTATAGTCTTGTCGTGGCTTGCGAAACCACCCTGTTGTTGGAATACATTTGTGGCAAATAGGGTTTCCAGAATAACTCAAGTAGTAGATCCCTCAAAATGGTCTCATGTGGAGTCTGAACACAATCCTGCGGATTTAGCGAGTCGAGGTACCTATCCAAGCGAGTTAATAAATAGTAAACTATGGTGGAACGGACCAACTTGGTTATCTAAAGATTCAAAACATTGGCCGAAAAACACTACTAAAGAAATCGAGGAAACTGATCTGGAGAAAAAACCAATAAAGGTCCATTTCACTTATTTCCAAAACTTCGATGATGTGCTTGAGCGATTTTCCTCGTTTTCCAGAGCACTAAGAGTTATTGCGTACGTCTATCGTTTTTATTTCAACACGCACCCCAAATTTCGATCTAACTACCATCGATCCGATAACAAAATCACAAATTCCGAAATCCTTTTTGTCCGAAAACAACTTATATCCATTTACCAAAAGGCGTTTTATCCAAATGAGTACATGGTGCTTAGTTCCAAAAAGACCATTCCATCAACGAGTCCACTTTTATCCCTAAATCCATTTGTTGATGCTGAAGGAATTATGCGTGTATGCGGAAGATTAGAATTATCTCCAATGTTATCCTACAACGAGAGACATCCAATTCTTCTTCCCTACAACTGTCAATATTCCCGCCTTCTAATCCAATTTATTCACCAAATCAGTCTACATGGCGGAAACCAACTTGTACTTCGTTTGGTGCGAACTCAATACTGGATTCCTAAAGTACAAAACCTAATAAAAACTACAATTCATCGTTGCAAAACTTGTATAATTTACAAGAAGAAATTTCAACAACAAATGATGGCAGCGTTGCCTCCTGAACGTTGTGAGATTTCCCGACCTTTTACTCATACAGGACTGGATTTTTCAGGTCCGTTCGAGATGAAAAGCTATGCAGGCAGATGCTGTCGTATTTCCAAAGCATACGTGTGTGTGTTCGTTTGTTTTTCCACTAAGGCGATACATTTAGAAACGACATCAGACTTGTCCACTTCCTCTTTCCTTGCAGCATTTAGTCGTTTTATCTCCAGACGGGGCTGCCCTCTACACTTACATTCAGATAATGGAACTACGTTTGTGGGAGCATCCCGAATAATGGCAAAAGAATTCATTCAAACGTCACATAAGGCAATAACTTCCAACTATGCCCATCAAAATTTGACATGGCACTTCATTCCGCCCGGAGCCCCCCATATGGGAGGATTATGGGAGGCTGGGGTCAAAAGTTTTAAGCAGCATTTTAAGAAAACTATAGGTCTTCAAAAATTCACATTCGAAGAATTCCAAACACTGCTATCCAAAATTGAAGCATGCCTTAATTCCAGGCCAATTTCTCCAAGTTCACAAAATCCAACAGATCTAGCAGCTTTGACACCAGGACATTTCTTAATTGGATCCCCGATCTTAGCTCCCTTGGAACCAGAAATAAGCCAAACACGCATTTCTATCCAAAACCGTTGGCAAAGACTGAAGACTTTTCATCAAATTTTCTGTGTGCGATGGAAAAACGAGTATCTGAAGGAGTTGCAAAAACGCCATAAATGGAAGAAACCCACAGAAGATCTAAAAGAACAAATGCTGGTTGTTATTAAGGAGGAGAAATTACCTCCTAATAGTTGGCGACTTGGTAGAATCACCAAGGTCCACCGTGGTGACGATAAACGCGTTAGAGTTGCTGATATCCTTACCCAAAAGGGTACTATAACAAGACCAATCACGAAATTAGTCGTGATTTCAGATGAAATTTCCTAAATAGCTTTCCAAATTAGTCCTCATCCTTACCAAAAATATACCTTTTTATCCTAGTTTGTTATCTTTATGTTTAATCTTTAATTTTTCTTGAATCCCGAATTCTAATATCCTTTCCGTTACAGCAGTATGAACTCCATTGAAAAATCAAAGCTACAGAGGGGCAAAACAACATTTGTTTGCAGATTATGTCGAAGGCCTCATGGACTTAGGGTCTGTAAGAGATTTCAAAACTTGAACGTATCGGAAAGATTGGCAGCTGTGAAGAAATATGGGTATTGTACAAATTGCCTCGCCCATTCCCACTCTCAGGGGTCCTGTTTCACAAGGACGGGCTGTACACATTGCCATGAAAAACATCATTCACTCCTTCATGTGAATTCACGACTTCGTAAAAGTTTGTCTTCTTCTTCTACTAAAACGGATCAACGGAAAATGTCTAGACACTCATCTATTGGAATTCAACCAACAACGGCCACGCGGAGGGAAAAAACCGATACGAAAGAGTCCTGTGAAAAGGACAGTTTGCCTTCAATTTCCATGTCTCTCAGTTCAATTCTTCAACAAAATGCAGCAACTTTGCTTCCTACAGCTATTGTAAAAATTCAGACAAAAGAAGGAAAACGTCTAGCCCGATGTTTGCTGGACACGGCCTCCCGCATGAGTTGGATTTCCAAAAAGTTTGCAGACAAGCTAAATTTAACAACCCTAGAGCTGGACAATGAAATTATCTGTCCCGTCACTTTATGGTCATGTGTTGATTCCAACTATAAGCTTAAAGCCACGCTGAGGGTCAATAATCGGATCAGTACAACCACCCCCAAAAAATCCCTACCGGAATCCATCAAATCCAATTTCCAAAACTTAATCCTTGCAGACAGCAATTTCTACAAATCCTCTGCTATAGACATTGTAGTGGGGGTTGACATTTATTCTCGTATTGTTCTTGATGGCATCTACATAAAAACTGGTCTTCCGACAGCCCAGAATACTGCATTTGGAATGATTTTGTATGGTACATTTTCACCTTAAGTTCAAAAATACATATATATATATATATATATATATATATATAATATTAGTTAGTTTGAAGTACAATCCTGAACTATTTTAAATTTCTATTCTATCTAAACTGAATTGCCAATATTTAAGTTTATGAATTCCATTTTTGATTTAAATACACTTTTTAAGAATAATTATATTATTAAAGCATTTCCAAAATATCTCATTTCCTATTGTTGCAGTAATACTGGAAGGCGGGCAGAATGTTTACGTCAAAAGACGTAAATATTATCCCATTCGGGGATCTAAAAATCCCAATTTTTCCTATTTAAATAGTAATGTAATTCCGCCCTCGAGCGACAAGAAAGTATCTGATTACTTTCTTGCCTCTCTTTATACCTTTTGCTGCACGAAGTGAGCCATATTGGAATTGCAGTTTCCGTAGAAACTTTCTATTCCGTTCTGTCCTTTCAACAATCCACATCATATTGGTAAGACTTAGTTCAAAGAAAAATAAAAATTCCGAGAATTGATTCCAAACTCAATTCTAATTCCTTGTGTTTTATTTTCTTGTCTTTCATTTCAATTTCATTGGGGTCTTTACCATTTGAGCTATAAACCAATCGAATAGATAATTCTGTTGGTTTACATACTCTCAAGAGAGATTTTTTTCGCATAGATCTTTGGTGCTCCAGCTTACTCCGAAGCTATCCTACCATTCAGCTATTTGTCCTGAACAGTCACAATCCGGTGAAAATTGGATAACTTATGCACCCAAATTCGACACGGATATTGAATGGTCTAATAAATATATGACACTGTTCAATTTTGTAGAACAAAATATTGGTCTTTTTGGCAGCTATATCCATAGCACACGGATGTCGAAAAGCCTAACATAAGTTACTGCGTCAAATAACAACGAAATCGGATAATAAATGCACTTTTTATAGGGCCAACACATTAAATCGAGAGATCGTTCCATATGGCAACAAATCTGGACCGATCTGGACCAAATTTAACAAATATATAGTAACTATCCTATTTTATTATAACTCCAATGCTATATCCGTAGTTATATCTTAATAGGGGCTGGTCTCGATCATATTTTATTTAGGTCCCGAGAACTCATATACAAGTTACATTTGCAGACAATAAATCTGTTTTTTATTAAAAAATAAAACTTTTATGGGCTGACCATTTATGGGGAGATCGGTGTATATAACAGCCATGTCTAAAAATTGTCCGACCTGAACCATATTTGTGTCTGATGTTGGGAGGCCTAAAACTACTCAAATTTCCGTGAAATCGGTTAAAAATAAAGCTTTCACAGGCTTCAGACCCTATATCGGGAGATCGGTCAATATGGCAGATATATCAAAATATAGTCCGATCTAAACAATCTTTAGGTCAAATGTCGGGAGACTTAAAATAATTAACTTATTCAATTTTCAGCGAAATAGGGTAATAAATGAAGCTTTTATAGGCTTCAGACCCCTTATCATCAGTGTTTCAAATTTCAGCGAAAACGGTTAAAAAATAAAGCTGTCAAACCAGCAAAACTGAAGTTTCTAGGAAGCGAATAAGGATGATCTGGAGACCGGTTTATATGGGAGCTATATCAGATTATAGATGAATATGGAGCGTATTAAGCACAGATTTTGGAAGTCGTAATAGAACACCACATGCAAAATTTCAGTCAAATCGGACAAATATAGCGGGTTGTAAGGACCTAAGAAATCAAATCGGGAGATCGGCTTATATGGGAGCTATATCAGGTTATAGCCCGATTTGGATTGTACTTAACACAGTTGTTGGAAGTCATAACAAACCACTACATGTCCAATTTCAGCCAAGTCGGACAAATACTGCGGCTTGTAAGAACCTAAGAAGTCAAACCGGAAGATCGGTTTATAAAGAGCTATGTCAGATTATGGAACGATTTGGAGCGTATTTAGCACAGTTCTTGGAAGTGATAACATAACACTACGTGCAAAATTTCAGCCAAATCGGATAAAATTGCTGCTTCGAGGGGCTCAAGAAGTCAAATCGGGAGATCGGTTTAGATTGGAGCTATATCTAAATCTGAACCGATATTGCCCAAAAAAGAATATCTACGCTATTGAAGCTATATCAAACTATGGTCCGATTCAGACCATAATTAAATTTTTGAAGACCATAATATAAGTCATTGTATTATATTTCAGCCAGTTCGAATGGGAATTGCGCCTTTTAGGTTATAAACCGATTCAAACCATATATGGCACGTATGTTGAAGGTCATAAGAGAAGCCGTTGTACAAAATTTCAGCCAAATCGGATTATAATTGCGCCCTCTAGAGGCTCAAGTAGTCAAGATATCAGATCGGTTTATATGACAGCTATATCAGGTTATGGACAATGTTAAACCAAGGTTATTTGGCACAATTGTAGGAAGTCTGTTACTGTTAGTATTGTAATTCATAGCGAAACACGTCATGCAAAATTTCAACCAAATCGGATAGAAATTGCGCACTCTAGAGACTCAAGAAGTCAAAACTACAGATCGTTTTATATGACAGTTTTATCATGTTATTGACTGATTTAAACCATACTTAGCATAGTCGTTGGAAATCATAACAAAACACCTCATGCAAAATTTCAGCCAAATAGGATAAGAATTGCGCCCTATAGTAGCCCAAGCAGTCAATATCAAAGATCGGTTTATATGGAGATTATATCAAAACATGGATCGATAGGGCCCTTTTTGCAATCCCAACCGACCAACACTAATACGAAACATATGTGCAAAATTGTAAGTGGCTAGCTTGGAAGTTAGCGTGCTTTCGACAGATAGACGATTAAGAATATATATACTTTATGGGGTTTTGGACGCATATTTCGAGGAGTTACAAACAGAGTAACGAAATTAATATACCCCCATCCTATGGTGGAGGGTATAAAAATTACAATGTTGGCTGCACTTTAATAAATTTACAACATAAAGAACTACAACGATATGCCGGTAAGGCTCAATTAAACTGCATGTAATTCTCTTATGACATGTTAAATTAAGCACATGTAGTGTTGTACATATCGTAAGAAATAAATGAAAGTAACATGTGATAATCGCTATATAAAATAACACATGGAATTATTTATGTCCACCACCATAGGATGGGGGTATACTAACCTGATAATTCCATTTGTAACACCTCGAAATATTGATCTGCGACACCATAAAGTATGTATATTCTGGATCATCTCGACATTCTGATTCGATCTAGCCATGTCCGTCCGTCCGTCAGTTAAAATCACGATAGAGGTCGCACGCGTAAGGCTAGCCGCTTGAAATTTAGCACAAGTACTTAATGTCGATGTAGGTCATAAGGGATTGCAAATGAGCGATATCGGTTTATATTTAGATATAGTTCCCATATAAAACGATCTCCCGATTGGAATACTTGAGACCCTGGAAGCCGCAATTTTTTGTCCGATTTGGCTAAAATTTTGCATATAGTATTTTATTATGACTTCCAATAACTGTGACAAGTACTGTGCAAATCGGTCTTTAACCTGACATAGCTCCTATTAAATCCGATCTCCCGATTTGACTTCTTGAGTCCTTACAAGCCGCAATTTTTTTCCGATTACGACATCCAAGAACTGTGTCAAATACGGCCAACATCAGTCTATAACCTGATATAGCTCCTATATAAACCGGTTTCTCGATCCAAATTCATTTTGTATGAATTTTTAGAAGAAACCATGGTGGTGGTTTTCTAAGATTCGGTCCGGCCGAACTTATTTTCGATTAAAGCATGGCCTATTCCCTCTGACAGAAACATAAAAAAATCAGCTGTGTTTGTTGTCAGTCGAATGAAAGCAACCCAAAATTAAATTGTTTCCACAAATTTGTGATTCAACCAACTTTCTTAAAAAAATTTTACGCATAAAAAATCAGATTTGCTCACTTTTTTAGCTTATGACATACAAAAACAAGTAAAAAGGCGTTAAGTTCGGCCGGGCCGAACTTTGGATACCCACCACCTCGGGTATATATGTAAACCACCTTTCGTCAAAATCAGGTGAAAAATGCATACCTTATGCCCCATAGCAATTATATCGAAATATGTTCCGATTTGGACCAAATACTAATTATCGCAAGTCATTGTTCAATTGTGTATAACAAAATATTGGTCTGTCTATGTCTAAAATTAAAACCGATCTGAACCATATACAAAATCCGCATCATTTGGGTGCCGGGCCATAATAGAGCAAGGGCGAATGAAAGGGCAGACGATTTGTCGGTAAAGGCCAGAGGACTGCCGTCAATAAACTTGGTTAACCCGAAGCCTTTCGGTAAGTAGCACGAAATTCCTAACGTAGATTTTCTTTTTATACCCTCCACCATAGGATGGGGGTACTCTAATTTCGTCATTCTGTTTGTAACTACTCGAAATATTCGTCTGAGACACCATAAAGTACATATTCATGATCGTCGTGACATTTCATACCAATCTAGCCATGTCCGTCCGTCTGTCTGTCTAAACCACGCCAAATACAATTTTGTACAAATACTTGCTAATGTTGTCTTATCTTATATATAACAAGTAAAAAAGCGTTAAGTTCGGCCGGGCCGAACTTTGGATACCCACCACCTCGAATATATATATGTGAACCACCTTTCCTCAAAATCCGGTGCAAAATTCATACCTTATGCCCCATAGCAGCTATATCAATATATGTTCCGATTTGGACCAGATACTAATAAGTAAAAGTTATTGTTCAATTGTATATAACAAAATATTGGTCTTTTTTGTAGTTATATCTAAAAATAAACCGATCGGAACTGTATACGACACGGATGTCGAAAAGCATAACATAAGTCAGTGTGTCAAATTTAAGTGCAATCGGATTAAAAATGCGCCTTTTATGGGGCCAAGACTTCAAATCGAGAGATCGGTTTTTATGGCAGCTATATGCAAATCTTGATCGATCTAGACCAAATTGCAGAAATATGTGGAGGGGCTTAACTTAACTCTTTGTCCCAAATTTCGGCAACATCGGACAATAAATGCGCTTTTTATGGCCCAAAACCTATAACCGAGAGATCGGTCTATATGGCAGCTATATCCAAATCTGGGCCGATCTGAGGCAAATTGGCGGAGGATGTTGAAGGTGCTACTACTCACTGTCCCAAATTTTCGCAAAATCGGATAATAAATGTGGCTTTTATAGGCCTAAGACCCTGAATTGGAGAATCGGTCTACATGGCAGCTATATCCAAATCTGAACCGATCTGACCTATATTGACGGAGAATTTCGAAGGGCCTAACACAACTCACTGTCCCAAATTTCAGCGAAATCGGATAATAAATGTGGCTTTTATGGGCCTAAGACCCTAAATCGGAGGATCGGTCTATATGGCAGCTATATCCAAATATAGACCGATCTGAGCCATATTGACGGAGGATGTCGAAAGGCCTAAGACAACTCACTGTCCCGAATTTCAACAAAATCGGATAATAAATGTGGCTTTTATGGGCCTAAGACCCTAAATCGGAGGATCGGTCTATATGGCAGCAATATGCAAATCTGAACCGATCTGGGCCAAATTAACGAAATATGTCGAAGGGCCTAAGACAACTCACTGTCCCGAATTTCAACAAAATCGGATAATAAATGTGGCTTTTATGGGCCTAAGACCCTAAATCGGAGGATCGGTCTATATGGCAGCTATATCCAAATCTGAAACGATCTGAGCCATATTGACGGAAGATGTCGAAGGGCCTAGGACAACTCACTGTCCCGAATTTCAGCAATATCGGATAATAAATGTGGCTTTTATGGGCCTAAGACCCTAAATCGGAGGATCGGTCTATATGGCAGCTATATCCAAATCTGAACCGGTCTGAGCCAAATTGACGAAAGATGTCGAAGGGCCTAACACAACTCACTGTCCCGAATTTCAGAAAAATCGGATAATAAATGTGACTTTTATGGGCCTAAGACCCTAAATCGGAGGATCGGTCTATATGGCAGCTATATCCAAATCTGGACCGATCTGGGCCAAATTGACGGAGGATGTCGGAGGGCCTAACACAACTCACTGTCCCAAATTTCAGCAAAATCTGATAATAAACGTGGCTTTTATTCGCCTAAGACCCTAAATCGGCGGATCGGCCTATATGGGGGCAATCTTCGAACTTAACCTGCTTGTGGACAAAAAAAGAATCTGTGCAAAGTTTCAGCTTAATATCTCTATTTTTGAAGACTGTAGCGTGATTTCAACAGACAGACGGACAGACGGACGGACATGTCTAGATGGTCTTAGATTTTTACGCTGATCAAGAATATATATATTTTATAGGGTCGGTAATGGATATTTCGATGTGTTGCAAACGGAATGACAAAATGAATATACCCCCATCCGTCGGTGGTGGGTATAAAAATCAATTTGTGTTTGTTTGTGTTTGTTTGTATGTTTGTGTGTTCCTTATAGACTCAGAAACGGCTGAACCGATTTTCTTGAAATTTTCACAGATAGTGCATAATGACCCCGTGGTGAAAATAGGGTACTACATTTTTTGATATTTGAAGGGGGACGGGCCCTTCCCCTTACCCAAATTTTCGGAAACGCCCGATCTCGGAGATGGGTTGTGCGATTTAAGCGAAATTTTGTGTGCTCTCACATAGTACCCTAAAAATAACAAGTAAAAGCGTGCTAAGTTCGGCCGGGCCGAATCTTATATACCCTCCACCATGGATCGCATTTGTCGAGTTCTTTTCCCGGCATCTCTTCTTAGGCAAAAAAGGATATAAGAAAAGAGTTGCTCTGCTATTAAAACGATATCAAGATATGGTCCGGTTCGGACCACAATTAAATTATATGTTGGAGACCTGTGTAAAATTTTAGCCAATTCGTATAAAAAGTGCGCCCATTGGGGCTCACGAAGTAAAATAGAGAGAACGATTTATATGGGATCTGTATCGGGCTATAGACCGATTCAGACCATAATAAACACGTTTGTTGATGGTCATGAGAGGATCCGTCGTACAAAATTTCAGGCATATCGGATAATAATTGCGACCTCTAGGGGTCAAGAAGTCAAGATCCCAGATCGGTTTATATGGCAGCTATATCAGGTTATGAACCGATTTGAACTTTATTTGACACAGTTGTTGAAAGTAAAAATAAAATACGTCATGCAAAATTTCAGCCAAATCGGATAGGAATTGCGCCCTCTAGAAGCTCAAGAAGTCAAATCCCCAGATCTGTTTATATGACAACTATATCAGGTTATGGACCGATTTCAATCATACTTGGCACAGTTGTTGGATATCATAACGAAATACTTCTTGCAAAAATTCATTCAAATCGGATAAGAATTGTGCCGTCTAGAGGCTCAAGAAGTCAAGACGCAAGATCGGTTTATATGGCAGCTATATCAGGTTATGGACCGATTTAAACCGTACTTGGCACAGTTGTTGGGTATCATAACAAAACGCGTTGCGCCCTCTAGAGGCTCAAGAAGTCAAGACCCAAGATCGGTTTATATGGCAGCTATATCAGGTTATGGACCGATTTCAACCATACTTGGCACAGTTGTTGGATATAATAACGAAACACGTCGTGCAAAATTTCATTTCAATCGGATAAGAATTGCGCACTTTAGAATCTCAAGAAGTCAAGACCCAAGATCGGTTTACATGGCAGCTATATCAGGTTATGAACCGATTTGAACCATACCAGGCACAGTTGTTGGATATCATAACAAAACACGTCGTGCAAAATTTCATTCCAATCGGATAAGAATTGCGCACTCTAGAGGCTCAAGAAGTCAAGACCTAAGATCGGTTTATATGGCAGCTATATCAAAACATGGACCGATATGGCCCATTTACAATACCAACCGACCTACACTAATAAGAAGTATTTGTGCAAAATTTCAAGCGGCTAGCTTTACTCCTTCGGAAGTTAGCGTGCTTTCGACAGACAGACGGACGGACGGACGGACGGACGGACAGACGGACGGACATGGCTAGATCGACATAAAATGTCACGACGATCAAGAATATATATACTTTATGGGGTCTCAGACGAATATTTCGAGTAGTTACAAACAGAATGACGAAATTAGTATACCCCCCATCTTATGGTGGAGGGTATAAAAATTTGGTATCCAAATTTCGGATGGGGTACCTAGGGGGGCCGCCACACCCTAAAACCTACCAAACATGTATTAAGACCAATCACGACAATATGGGACTCAAATGAAAGGTATTTAGGATAAAAAAACGTATCTGAATGTGTTTGGGAGTAAAGTACGAATTTGATATCAATATTCTAGAAAAGTGTCTTTGGGGCCACTCCACCCCCACAACACCACCCAAATAGTAAGTATTTTCTGACTATTGCATATGATGCTCGAATTAGAGGGTTTTTAAAGTGGAACACGAATCCGATTAATATTTTCAGGGCCAACTCACTGTGTGGCCGCCCATCCCCCAAAACACCTCCCAAGCCGGTCATATTTGCCGTCTATGGAAATATGGGGCTCAAATTAAAGGTATGTGGGAGTAGACCACGTATCTAATATCAACATTAGGGACGAACTGTCTAGGGGACGTCCCACCACCATAACAACCCCCAAATATGACGTATTTGCTCGACAATTTGGATCTTAAAGAGAGTTGAACTAAATATTCATAATTTTTAGGGCCAGTACCCCAAACCGGACATATTTGCTGTCTTTTGCAATAAGGAGTTTAAATGAGATTAGAAAACGAATTTGATACCCAATTTTGAGGGCAATGAGAATAGAGCACGTTGCTGATATATTTTCCGGGCTTTGGGGGACTACCCCAATCCTCTAAACACCCCTAAATTTGGCATATTTGCCGACTATGTTAACTAGGAGCTTAAATGAAAGGTATTGGGGGTAGAGCAAGAATTGATACCCACCTCAAGATACTCCTTTCCCAAAATACCCTACAAACAGCAATTTTTTACTGACCATCGCAATATGGGGCTCAAATAAAGGTATTTGGGTGTAGAATACGAATTTGAAAGCCAAATGTAGGACCATGTATTTAGGGCATCACCCCTTCTCCAAAGGGTAAAAATTTTTCGACCATGCCATTATATGACTCTAATGAAAGTTATTTGAGATTAGAAAATGAATTTGATAACCTATTTTGGGGCCATGTGTTTGGGGTACGCCTCATCCTGTAAACTCCTCTTAAGCCAATGGCAATATGAGGTTTAAATAAATGGAATTTGAGAGAAGAGCACGATGCTGATATTTTTTCAGGGCTAAGTATCTGGGGGACCACCTCTTCCCCGAAAACACTACTAGATCACATATCATGAGAATATCGGGCAGAAATTAAGTATTTTAAGAATGGAGTACACCTTACATCCAAATTTAAATTCGTAGACCAATAAAGATCATATGGGATTCAGATAAAGTCAGTTATATTGTTAAACTGTTGTCAAGTTAGCATGGTATTTCACTAAAAGATCTTTATTTGTCGAAAAAAAATTTCCAAGGAAACTTTTGTTCCATATAAAGTAAAAGAAGTCGCAGCGGAGCGTGCCCGGGTCAGCTAGTCATCTATAAAAATAATGCTCATTATCGTTTAGATTAAACTTGAATGGGACAGCACTCGGTGATATGTGAGAAGTTTGGCCCTGTTCCTGTTTCCAACTTGTTTCTGTTTTCCAAACGGCTTGTCAAAAAAATGTTTTTTAAAAGGGGGCAGCACAAAAACTATCCAAATGTTTGCATTGAACTCATACAGATACATATAATTATTTGAACGATATTTTCGTTCCTTTGACATGTAATCATTCAATATTTCACAGAACCGTTTAATATTTTCTGCAGGTTTCCATAATAATGAATTGTTTACTTACCTAATTCGCAAATTTCGCCTGCTAGTGTATTTCGATGAATTAGCTGTGGTCGGCACGTAATAATCATAAAGTTGTTACAATTTGTTAGCACCATTAGGCAGGGCCTACTCGCAAGACGTAAATCTTAGATAAAATTACCCATTACCGTAACCAGTAATGATGTTCTAAGAATGCCCAGTATCCGAAGGAACTTCCGCACTGTAGGTATGAATCACAATGCCTATTTCGCTGATGGTGATTGCATTTGGAATAGACTGGAAGTGGAAGGTGGTGCTGGATGAAAGTCGCACAGAAAGCGAAGGAGCAATAAAGCTCTTTTAATTCATAACTCATTTGATTTATGTTTCCATCACAAACAAGGCAAAACTCAAATGAAACACAGTCTGGTGAAATTTTCCAACCCTTTTATTCACAGTTCACTTCTTGGTCTGGCCTGCTGTTTTTGTGAATTGTGTGCCTGGCAAATGAATCGAAGAGCGGACGAAAGGAATAACGAAAAAGCACAGACCGATGAATAAAAGTCCAAATTGCCGCAATTTATCATGAAGAGATTGTGCAAATTGCAGGTAAAGTGTATACGAATTATAAGCAGGATAAAAAGATTACACAATAGAGGCGATAAGATGTATGCCGCCTGACGATACGAGACTGCCTGCAATTAGTTAAGTAGCTCCTTCGGTGCACAATGGAAAACATGGTTCTATACAGCATGCAGCCCTTTCACTTCTTTCGCATTCTTCATCACAACACAACAAACATTCTTTATCCTGAGAGAGCTAAGCATTCCTTATTTGTGTTTTCATTAATCCTTTCCTTTTCTGTCGGGGAGCTATCTACGCTCTGATGCGGATTCATTCTGAAATACAATGAATAGTCTAGGCAAGGATGGTCTCATTAATAATTTCTTTAGCCTTTAAAAATGAGTGTAGTCATATGAAAAGACAACAGAAAAGATTTTGTTTTTTGATATCAGAACCATTGAGAGGTTTCTTTTATAAACAATCCAAAGGACAAAAATTCACAACGCCTAGTTCATCCTTGTTTAGTGCTTTCTAAGACAATATCTAAAGACAACATGAATTTAAATAGTTTTTTTTTTGTATCAAAATTTGTTCAATATCCATTAGATTTTACCATCGTTTGTAGTTTATATATTGTAAGTAAAACAAGTAAAAGCATGCTAAATTCAAGGCCGAATCTTATTTGCCCTCAACCATGTATCGCATTTGACAAGTTTTTTGAATAACTTTTTCAAATATATAAGAGCTATATCAAGTTATAGACCGATAAGGATCGTATTTGTCATAGCTGTTAAAAGTCATGAAAAAACACCACCTCCAAGATTTCAGTCAAATTGAGTAATAATTGCGTCGTCCAGACCATCAGGGAGTCAAATTGTGAGATAGGTTTATATGGCGGCTATATCAGGTTATAGATCAATTTAAACCGTACTTGACACAAATGTTGGAAATCATAACAACACACCGTGCGAAATTTCAGTCAAATCGGGTAAGAATTGCGCTCTCTAGAACCTCAAGAAAGCAAATCGGGAGATCGGTTTACACACAGATAAAAATAATTTTGATAAATGACAATTTAAGTCGAAAAAGCAAACATTTGTTGATTTTCCTGCAACAATTTATTTTGAATCGCAACGGTGCAAAGTAAAAATCTGTTGTTGAAAGGCACTCTGTGAAAACCAACATATTGGGTTGCCCAAAAAATAATTGCGGATTTTTTTAAAAGAAAGTAAATGCATTTTTAATGAAACTTAGAATGAACTTTAATCAAATATAATTTTTTTACACTTTTTTTCTTAAGCAAGCTAAAAGTAACAGCTGATAACTGACAGAAGAAAGAATGCAATTACAGAGTCACAAGCTGTGAAAAAATTTGTCAACACCGACTATATGAAAAATCCGCAATTACTTTTTGGGCAACACAATATAACAACAACAATATTTTTCATAAGCACCAAAACAAAACCATTAAATACAACACCACATGTGTTTTGGTGTTGTGGTGGTGGGTTTGTTTTATTTGCTTTGTCCTTCCAAACATTTGGGAGTGACTTTGTCACTCCCTCCCAGAATTGTCACTTTTTAGGTCCTTTTGTATGATAGTTTGTAGAGATTTCATGATTTATAACAACAAAATATGTAACTAACGGAATTCTATCATTCATGTTTTGCTAATTACTTTCTAATAAACAACTGTTATTGGTACAAATTTAAAAATAAATATTTGCTGTTGTTTTAGCCGCTATCCCAAAAACCCCACAAAAGAGATTGAATGTTTGTTAAACCTACTGTAACGAAGAAAGGCGCGTAGCACAGATGTATAACGTACGCCTAACAATCGTAAGGTTGGCCGTTTAAATCCCAGTCAAGGAAAATCATTGCAAAAAAAAACTTTGACTGTAAATCTTGATTTGAAAAAGAAATAAATTAGAAAGAGAAATAAAAATTAGCTTCACTCTAACAGGTAGAATCAAGTAAAAAGACGTTAAGTTCGGTCGGGCCAAACTTTGGACACCCACCACCTCGGGTATAAATGTAAACAACCTTTCATCAAAATCCGATGAAAATTGCATACCTTATGTCCCATAGCAGTTATATCGAAATATGTTCCGATTTGGACCAAATACTTATAAGTACAAGTCATTGTTCAATTGTGTATAACAAAATATTGGCCTTTATCGCTATATCTAAAAATAAACCGATCTGAACCATATACAACATGGATGTCGAAAAGCCTAACATGAGTTACGGTGTCAAATTTCAATTAAATCCGATTATAAATGCGCCTTTTTTGAGGTCAGACTTTATATCGAGATATCGGTCTATATGACAGCTATATGCAAATCTTGATCGATCTAGACCAAATTGCAGAAATATGTGGAGGGCTTTAAGTTAACTCTCTGTCCCAAATTGCGGCAACATCGGACAATAAATGCGCCTTTTATGGGCCCAAAACATTAAATCGAGAGATCGGTCCATATGCCAGCTATATCCAAATCTGGACCGATCTGAGTCAAATTGAAGAGGAATGCCGAAGGGCTTAACAAAACTCACTGTCCCGAATTTCGGCGACATCGGACAATAAATGCGGCTTTTATGGCCCCAAAACATAAAACCGATGAATCGGTCTATACGGCAGCTGGACCGATCTGTGCCATATTGCAGAAATATGTCAAGGGGCCTAACTTAACTCACTGTCCCAAATTTCAGCAACACCGGACAATAAATGCGGCTTTTATGGGCTCAAAACCTTAAATCGAAGGATCGGTCTATATGGCAGCTATATCCAAATCTGATCTAATTATGGCCAAATTGAAGATAGATGTCGAAGGGATTAAGACAACACACAGAATTTCAGCAAAATCGGATAATAAATGTGGCTTTTATGGACCTAAAACCCTAAATCGGAGGATCGGTTTATATGGCAGTTATATCCAAATCAGAAACGATCTGGGCCAAATTGACGAAGGATGTCGAAGGGCCTAACGCAACTCACTGTCCCAAATTTCAGCAAAGTCGAATAATAAATGTGCATTTTATGGGACTAAGACCCTAAATCGAAGGATCTGTCTATATGGCAGCTATATCCAAATCTGAAACAATCTGAGGCAAATTGGCGAGGGATGTCGAAGGCCTTAACACAACTCTCTGTCTCAAATTTCAGTGAAATCGGATAATAAATGTGGCTTTTATGGGCTTAAGACCCTAAATCGGCGGATCGGTCTATATGGCAGCTACATCCAAACCTGGACCGATCTGTGCCAACTTGACGAAGGATGTCGAAGGGCCTATCGCAACTCACTGTTTTAAATTTCAACGAAATCGGATAACAAATGTGGTATTTATTGGCCTAAGACACTAAATCGACGGATCGGTTTATATGGGGGCTATATCAAGATATAGTCCAATATAGTCCATCTTTGAACTTAACCTGCTTATAGACAAAAAATAAAAAGAATCTGTGCAATGTTTCAGCTCAATATCTTTATTTTTAAAGACTGTAGCGTGATTTAAACAGACAGACGGACGGACATGTCTAGATCGTCTTAGATTTTTATGCTGATCAAGAATATATATACTTTATAGGATCAGAAATGGATATTTCGATGTGTTTGCAACACGGAATGACAAAATGAATATACCCCCATTCTTCGGTGGTGGGTATAACAAGTAAAAAGGCATTAAGTTCAGACAGTCCGAACATTGGATACCCACCACCTCGGGTATATATAAACCACACTTTCGTCATAATCCGGTGAGTATTGGATAACTTATGCACCCAAATTCGGCACGGACATTGAGTGGTCTAATAAATATAAGTCAGCTATATTCAAATATAAGCCGATCCGAACCATAAAGGACACGGATGTCAAAAGGCCTAGCATAAATCACTGCGTCGAATTTCAAGGGAATCGGATAACAAATGCGCTTTTATAGGGGCAAGGGATCGTTCTATATGGCACCCTTAACCAAATCTGGACCGATGTGGACCAATTTAAACAGGAATATAATAATCATCCTATTTAATTAGAACTCCACTACTCTATGCGTAGTTATATTATAATAATGGCTGGTCTCGATCGTATTTTTTTCAGGTTCCGAGAACTCATATACAAGTAACATTTTCAGACAATAAATCTGCTTTTTATGGGATTAAGAACCTAAATTGGGAGATCGGTCTATATGACAGCTATATCTATATAGTCTGATCTAACCCTTATTTGTGGCCCATGTTGGGATGCTAAAAACAACTCACTATTTCAAATTTCAGCGAAATCGAATAAAAAAATAAAGCGTTAATGGGCTTCAGACCCTTTATCGACAAATCTGGCTATATCTTAATATTATCCGATCTAAACCATATTAAAGTCGGATATCAGAAGGCTTAAAACAACTCACTGCTTCAAATTTCAGCGAAATCGGGTAATAAATAAAGATTTTGAGGGCTTCGGACCCTTTATCGGGAGATTGGTCTATATGGCAGCTATATCTAAATATAGTTCGATCTGTAACATATTTAAGTCGTATGTTGGAAGTTTAAAAAAATCCACTGTTTCAAATTACAGCGAAATCGGGTAATAAATAAAGCTTTTAAGGGGTCCAGACCTATTATCGGCAGATCGGTCTATATGACAGCTATATCTAAATATAATCAGATCTGAACCATAGTTGGGTCGAATGTTGAGAGGCCTAAAACTACTCATTGTTTCAAATTTCAGCGAAATTGGATAAAATATAAAACTTCTACGGGCTTCAGACCCTTTATCGGGAGATCAGTCTATAGGACAGCTATATCTAAATACAGTCCGATCTGAACCATAGTTACGTCAGATGTCGGAAGGCCTAAAATAACTCACCGTTTAAAATTTCACCGTAATCGGGTAATACATAAAGCTTTTATGGGCATCAGACTCCTAATCCGCAGATTGGTCTATATGGCAGATATATCTAAATATAGGCCGGATTTGGATCAGATGTCGGAAAGCCTTAAACTACTCACTGTTTCAAATTTCAGCAAAGTCAGATAAAAAGTATTTATGGGCATTAGACCCTTTATCGGCAGATCGATCAATATATCAGCTATATCCAAATATGGTCCGATTTGGCCCGTTTTAGAACTTAACCGGCGTGCATAAAGAGACGTATCTTTGCCAAATTTCAGCTCAATGTCTCAATTTTGGAACGCTGTAGAGTGATTACAACAGAAGGACGGACAGACGGCCAGACACACGGATATATATACGATCTGAATTATATATACTGTGTAGGGTCCGAAATGGATATTTCGATGTGTTGCAAATGGAATGACCAAATGAATATACCCCCTATCCCACGATAGTGGGTATAACAAATATTAGGCAAAAATAAGTAAAATCGTGCTAAGTTCGTCCGGGCCCAATCTTGGGAACCCACCCCCATGGGTTCCCACCCCAAACTAAATTTAGTTGATTGGCATAATTTTATTCTAAATACTAAAGTTCTGTGAAACCAGCAAAATTAATCTTCTAGGAACTGTACAAGGATAATCGACAGACCGGTTTATATGGGAGCTATATCCTTTTATAGACCGTACTTGATGCAGTTGTTGAAAGTCGTAACAGAACACCCCATGGGAAACATGAAGTACTCAAAACATGGGTACTTCACTGTGAAAGGCGAACGTATTAACCACGTATAGGGAGCTTGGAACTTGGGTAAACATGCAATTTGACTTGTCGAATTTCATTAAAGTTTTTCGTACGTAGCACTTGAAGAAGTACGGTGTAGAATGGCATTGTTGATATGTTTATTATTCTTAGCATTGAGAATTAGTTTGTATCGGAATAGTGGAATGTAAGGCTCTCTTCTGTCTTGCTGCGATAAGGAGAGTTAGAGGACTTGTTAAGCATTGTTTCAAAACAAAAGCGTGCTCTACACCCTACTCAATAGTCGTTGGGTACATAGAGCAACTTAATCAATTTGACAAAGGTGCTGATGAAGTTACATGTAATAACAGAAATCGCGATCCACTAGCCAGTCATAGTGTTTTGAATAATAACACACACTTGCTCAAACTTTTTTAAGTTCTTTGATATGCTATTATTTGAATAGAAAGCGTTGAATATGATCTCGAGCTGGAAGATGTTCGAAAAATCACGAAAATATATAAAATCGGACAACGGAATCGAGGGTCAGGCGGAATGGGTTAAAATTTTGTCTTTAAAATCATTTATTGAAATTTGTCTAAAGAGAAATTTTAGAAAAATGTTTAAGACCAATAAGCGTAATGAAGAGACTTTAAATGTGGTGCCGCAAAATGCATTGAGCTGGCACAAAAAATTTTATTGAAATTTTAGATTTGAAAAATAATCTTGAGAATAGGTTGTCTTTAGCGTGTTATTCGCTGCAGTTTAGTCCTTAAAAAATTCATGATAATTTAGTCTTTAGAAAAAATGTTATTGAAATTTAATAAATTAAAATGTTGCCTTTAGAAAAATTTTGTTTTTAAAAAATAATTTCGAGGTGGGTCCCGTCCGTGCTGAAGGTTTGTCGTTAGAGAATATTACGCTGACATTTTTTCTCTAGAAAAATTTCATTAAAATTTGTTTAGAAAAACTTCATTAGCATTTTGTTTTTACTAAGAATTTTGTTTCAATTTCGTCCTTAACAAAATATTATTTTATGGCGACACTATGGCGCCTCAGCAAAATGTTGCCTTTTTATACCCTCCACCATAAGATAGGGGTATACTAATTTCGTCATTCTGTTTGTAACACCTCGACCCCATAAAGTATATATATTCTTGATCATGTCATTTTAAGTCGATCTAGCCATGTCCGTCCGTCTGTCTGTCGAAAGCACGCTAACTTTCGAAGGAGTAAAGCTAGCCGCTTGAAATTTTGCACAAATACTTTTTATTAGTGTAGGTCGGTTGGTATTGTAAATGCAAAACATGGGCCTCTAGAGGGCGCAATTCTCTTCCGATAGCTAAAATTTTGCACGTATTGTTCTAGTAGCACTTCCAACAACTACGCTAAGTATGGTTTAAATCGGTCCATGTATTGATATAGCTGCCATATAAACCGATCTTTGGTCTTGACTTCTTGAGCCTCTAGAGGGCGCAATTCTAGTCCGATTTAACTGAAATTTTGCACGTAGTATTTTGGTATCAATTCCAACAACTGTGTTAAGCATGATTCAAGTCGGTTCATAATCTGGTATAGCTGTCATATAAACCGATCATGGATCTTGACTTCGTGAGTCAATAGAGCGCGCAATTCTCATCCGATTTGCTGAAATTTTGCATGAGGTGTTTTGTTATGACTTCCAATAACTGTGAAAAATATGGCATTAATCGGTATAGAACCTGATATAGCTGGCATATAAACCGATCTGTGATTTTGACTTCTTGAGCCTCTAGAGGGCGGAATTCTCACCCGGTTTGGCAGAAATTTTGTACAACTGCTTCTCTCATGACTATCAACATACGTGTCTAATATGATACAGTTCCCATATAAACTGATCTCTCGATTTTGCTTCTTGAGCCCCTACAAGGAGCAATTCTTGCCCGAATGAACTGAAATATTACACAGTGACTTCTACAATGTTCAGCATTTATATATGGTCCGAATCGGACTACAACTTGATACAGCTCCAATAGCATAACAGTTCTTATTCAATATTCTATGTTTGTCTAAAAATAGATACTGCGCATAAAACTCGACAAATGCGATCAATGGTGGAGGGTATATAAGATTCGGCCCGGCCGAACTTAGCACGCTCTTACTTGTTAGAATATTATAACTATAAAATTTTATCATTATACTTTACAAAATTGAATGACGAAATTAGTATTCCACCATCCTATGGTGGAGGGTATAAACAAATGTTTGACCGGCCGATGGATTCGAACCTGGGTTTGCAAATCATGAATAGCATGGAATTCTGGTGCGCTACATGGTAGTACACGTATATAAACAAAAAACTCAACAAAAGAATTTGCTGAAAATCGACAAAATGCCAACTATATTGCCTATCAAGACTCTGCAAGCCTACTTCAACAAAGATCTGGCTGAAACTACAAACTCGAAATTTTGCATAAAGGTCACTCTTAGTACGAATGAGCGAGATAAGGATTTTTTTTTTCAAGTTGACATAAAGCATATTAAATTAGTAAATTACTTAACAGATCATTGTTGTTGCCTTTCACTTAGGACTCATTTGTTTGTGATTATGCAAAGGCATATTACAACAACAGCAGTTTGGTAGCATTTACTTTCAATTATAAGAGTTTGGTCGGATGGACGGCCGATTTTGATTTTTATAGAAACTGTATTGTTTTACCCACCACCATAGGATATGGTGTATACAGGTATTAAATCATTCCGTTTGCAGCACCTCGAAGTCTACATTTCCGATCCATCAAAACGTATATTCTATATTTTGATCGTCGTCAAAGTCGTATACGATTTTACGATGGCCGCGTGTCTTTCAGTTCGTTTGTGTGTCAGCCTATTGTAATCACCTTAAAGTCTTCAAAAAACGGGCAAAAACATAGTTGAGGGTATATAAGATTCGGGCCTGCCGAAGTTTTCATGCTCTAACTTGTTTTGATAAATATTATTCTTAGTGACTATTGTCCCCATCATTTTTCCCCCACTTTATGTATTGGGTTGCCCAAAAAGTAATTGCTGATTTTTCATATAGTCGGCGTTGACAAATTTTTTCACAGCTTCTGACTCTGTAATTGCATTCTTTCTTCTGTCAGTTATCAGCTGTTACTTTTAGCTTGTATATAAGTATATTTGATTAAAGTCGATTCTAAGTTTTATTAAAAATGCATTTACTTTCTTTTAAAAAATCCGCATATACTTTTTGGTCAACCTAATTAGTTGTACCAAATTTCAGTGAAATGTGTAAATAAATACGCCATTATGGATCTATGATGCTGATGCTGGTGGCATCATTGGAACGTGCTTCTTCAAAGACAATGCGAATCGTAATATTACTGTGAATGGTCAGCGCTGTCGTGAGATGATATCGATTTTTTTTGCTCAAAATTCAAGAATTTGACATGTGGCTTCAACAAAACGGTGCCACATGCCGCACAGCACGCTTAACAATGGACTTATTGGGAGGCGAGTTCGGTGAACCTTTTTTTTCACGTTCTGGCATGGTTAATTGGTCGTCTAGATCGTACGAATTAACGCCTTTAGACTATTTTTTGTGGGCAATGTTAAAGCTAATGTCACTAAATACAAGTCACGCTTCATTTGACGCATTGATAGAAAACATTGAAGCATTTGTTTGTGAGACACCGGCCGAAATGTTGGAAGGAGTATGTCAAAACTGGACTAAGCGGATGGACCATTTGAGGCGCAGTCACGGTCAACATTTGCATGAAATAATGTTCAAACATTAAACTACATGGACCGTACTATCGATTCTAAAAAAGATTCCATGAATTTTTCTGAATTTGATGTGTCTTTTTTTCGGGAAACTTTCATACAGCTCTTAAAAAATCACCCTTTGCAAATGCAAATTTTGTCCATGAACATTCTACTAAGGCAGGGGCTAACTTCTCACCTATCAATGAATGCTGTCCGATTCAAGTTTAAGCCCAATGACAAGGGGACTCCTTTTATAGCCGATTCCGAACGGCGTGCCACAGTGCGACACCTCTTAGGAGAGAAGTTTTACATGGCATTGTACCTCACAAATGTTGCCAGCACTAGGGGGGGAAGTCTCCGCTGAAAATTTTTTCTGATGGCCTCGCCAGGTTTCGAACCCTTTACAATTCTTTGTATATATTTTTTTTTTTTTTTGAGTTTTTTTGAAATTCATTTCTTCCGATTAGTTTTCTATGGCGTCCAGTAGTATCAATTTTTGCCTGACTTGGCAGAAATTGGAAACGTAAATTAAAAATATACTCATCCAGAATACGTGGTCATCAGTTCTCCCGATTCGGCGCAGCCGAGCTTAGTATATTTTTTCTTTTTTTCTTGTAAAACTTTAGTCTTACGATTAAATTCGATGGTAATCAGCTGTTTCACAACGAGTTTAGTAATTGATTTTTTTCACGGAGCTATTTTTTCTGTGTACTCAATCTGTAAACATTTTAATAAAACTGCTGCCTTTTGGACACCTACACGGAACAAATCCACAAACAATAATACTTTGACTTTATTTAAAAGGAAAATGTTCAGGAAAGTTACAACCATTTGTTTACATGCAAAATACTCAACAAATATTTATGTTTAATATTATGCCTGTGACTGTACTTGAAGCGGAAAACAAGTAACGAAACTCACATAAATCAAAAACGACTGCCAGACGCACAATGTAGGAGCTAGCATTATCAAAACGGCGTCTTTACTAGCAAAATGATAATGATTTGGATACATTCCGGGTTTTAAATTTTTTATCCGGAAGGGTTTAGTCTTTGGATTTTACTTCTTTATTTTTAATTTTGCTTTCTTTTTATTAGCAATTAAAATTTATATTAATTATTCTTTTTATTTACACCCTTTTTCATTAGCTGTGTTTGTTGCGCAAAAACAGAAAAAAATGTTTACAGGAGCGTGAAATCACGCAAATAGCCGTAAGCGATGTTTAACACGGAACCAAGAGCACTGGGTTTGGGATAAAGCGGTTAATACGGTTAAAGCAAACGATAAGTTGCGCAGCCACGTGCAGTGACCTTTACCAACCCAGAGATAGGCGTAAAGTACACTAAAGACATGCGATATGGAATGTGCGAGGCATAGGCTTTTAACAACTTGCCCAGAGCCACAAGCGAAAGTTGCAACAAAGTTTTATTGCTTATTTTTGGTAATTACGGAATGTTGTATGAAATGTTTTCTAAAATATGCCTCAAATCACACTTATGCTGTATAAAGTAATAACGCAACACAAAAAGAAATGTTGTGCTATAATTTGTAGCACAACAGCTATCATTTGGTGATATTTAAATTGTCCAGAAAGAGACTGTTTTAATTCCCTCACCCATAGTATGGATGTACTAGCCGAACCGGGCCCGCTCCGCTGCGCCTTCTTTAACTCTCTAATATCTTTTTAGGGAGGGGACACTTCGCCCCGAATGCGGATATCGAATTCGTGCCATTGTAACCTATGACGCTGAACACGTTGGAATCCTGGCGAGAAGATCGAAAAAAGCGGTGTTTATCCCCTCTTAATGTTGGCGACATTTGCGAGATACAATGCCATGCATGGTCATTTAAAAGATGTCATTCCCTAAAGAGGGAATGACCTCTTAGGGAAGGGCCGCCGTTTGGATTCGGCTATTAAAAAAGGTCCCTTATTATTGAGTTTAAACTTGAATCGGAAAGCACTCATTAATGTGTGAGAATTTGTCCCTTCTCGGTTTCTGGTGGTAATGGTCTTCCTTAGGGTAATATTCTCATTAGGAGAGGGATCGCACCTCAGATATTTCGACTCAAATATGGATATAAAATTCGTGCTGCACTTCCAAATCCCTTTAATTTGAGCCCCTTATTGGCATGACCGGTAAATGTGAACCGTTTGGAGGTTGTTTTGGGGCTGAGGCTGCCACCGGCACTTTTTACTGAAAATATATATCAATTTCGTTCTTTATTCACTGCAGCAATGAAGTTCAATTTAGCGGGTGCTTTAGGGCGTACCCCAAAAATCTTGTCTCTAAAAATGGATATCAAATTCGTTTTCTAATCCCAAATACCTTTTATTTGAGTCCCATAACCCATTTGACATATCTTTAGAAGGAAAAGCGCGATCTAGACTTGAACGCAAATTTTAATGTCATATTCGTAATCTACTCCCTATCTTCCATTTGAGTCCCATATAAACATGGTGGGCTAATATGCCATTACTTGAACCTTATGTTTAATGCCATATTTGTAATCTACGGCCTACTACTTTTCATTTGAGTCCCATATTGACATGAACTTCGAATATATCTGATTAGAGGAGTTTTGGGGTTTTGGGGGCCCGCTGGATACTTGGACCCACATTTTAATACTATATTCGTGTTCTGGTCTCCTATACCTTTTATTTGATATCCTTATTATGCCCATCGTACCACTTTCGGATATGGGTGGCGTTTTTGAAGTAAAGGGGAGGGTCCGATATCTAAAAATTATATAGCCTATGTTTCCTTCCAGACAAACGTACATAATCTATGAAAAATTTAAGAAAATCAGTTCAGCCAAGTATCATATAGTCATAATAGGTCTAATGGCGTTTTTGAGGGGCGGCATGACCCCCATACTTCGATCTGATTTTGTATGCTAGATTTGAAATCTACTCCCGAATACCTTTCATTTGAGCCCCACATCCAATATGTCTGTTTGGGGTTGGGGCGGCCCGATGGGTACTTAGACTCAAATTTTAATACCATATTCGTATTTTACACTCCATACCTTTTATTTGAACCTATATTGTCCCGATCGGTCCACTTTTGATTTTGGGTTGTGTTTTTGGCATTGGGAGGAGGCTGTCCCCCTTCCGATACTAAAAAATTATATAACCTATGTTTCCTTCCAAACCAACCTACACAATATGCGAAAATTTCGAGAAAATTGGTTCTGCCGTTTATCAGACTATACGGAACAAATAAACAGAATCCCATATATCCGTAATGTGCTCATTTTGGGCGTTTTTGTGGGGGTGGGGTGACCCCCTATACTCCGACATGAATTTGTATGCCAGATTCCTTATCTACTCCCATATACTTTTCATTTGATACCCATATTGTCCTTATCGGTCCACTTTTATTTTTGAGTAGTACTTTGGGGTAAGGGGGAGGGTCCGCCCTCCTCCCGATATCAAATATTATATAGCCTATGTTTCCTTCCTTTGCCCCTGTTCCTTAGTGGAATGTTCATGGGCAAAATTTGCAATACCATGTTTCCTTCCAGACCAACCTACACAATCTGTGAAAATTTCAACGTAATCGGTTCAGCCGTTTTTGAGTCTATACGGAACAAAAATACAAACAAACACAAATTGAATTTTATATATAAGAAGAAGATATTCATTCTCACCGAAATATTGATCTAAGACTTCTTGGTCGCCTGGGCAATTAAAGTTGATATAGCCTTGTCCGTGCGTTTGTCTGCTCGAATGTCCGTCCGTCAGACTGACTGTCTGTCGAAAGTAGGCTTACTTTCAGAGGAGTAATTTAGGCACATAAAACTTTCTACCAATACTTCTTATAAGTGTGGATTGGTTGAGATTGTAAATTGGAGAATCAATCCATTTTTTAATAAAGCTGCCATATAAACCGATCTCCCGATTTTATTTCTTGTGCCTTTAGATAGTCCAAATCTTATCCGATTTGGCTGAAATTTTGCACATAGCGTTTTTGTATGACATCCAAGACCTGTGTATAGTCCAAATCGGAACTTGACCTTTTTTTGAGCCTCCAGTGCACTCATTAAAAACCGTCTCTCTTAATAGCAGACACAGTCTGCTGATTGTCAGTAGTTTATTTTGCTGTCTTTACAGAGTAGTTCAACTGTCAAAGTTTGCAATTTCGAACCAGGAGGCTGCCTGCTGAAAAGTCTGTTATTTGCTGAAAAAATTTGCTGCTCAATTTATTGAGGTTAACAATCCCTCAATAAATTTTAAAGAATTAAAAAAAAAATTTAATAACTAAAATAAATAAAGTGAAACAAATAAATAACAATAAAATAAATAAGTAAAAGCGTACCAATTTCGGCCGGGCCGAATCTTAAGAACCCACCACCATGAATTCTCCTAAAAATTTATACGAAATAAATTAAGTTGAAAGTTATTCAGTCAAACCAGCAAAATTAAAGCTTCTACGAACTGAACAAGGATGATCGAGGGACCGGTTTACATGAGAGCTATATCAGGCTGTAGATTGATTTAAACCGTATTTGGCGCAGTTGTTGAAAGTCGTAACAGAACACTCATACAAAATTACACCCAAATCTAACAAAAATTGCGGCTTGCAGAGGCTTAAGAAGTCAAATCGGGAGATCGGTTTATTACAAATTTTGCCCATGAACATTCCACTAAATAACAGGGGCAAACTTCTCACATATCAATGAGTGGAGTCCGTTTCAAGTTTAAGCTCAATGATAAGGGGCCTCCTTTTTATTGCCGAGTCCTAATGGCGTGCCGCAGTGCGACATCTCTTTGAAGAGAAGTTGCCAGCATTAAGAGGGGAAAACCACTGCTGAAATTTTTTCTGATGGTCTCGCCAGGATTCGAACCCAAGAGTTCAGCGTCATAGGCGGATATGCGACCATCTGCGCTACGTTGGACTCCAGTTTATATGGGAGTTATATATAAATCAGAGCCAAATCGGATAATAATTGCGAACTCTAGGAGCTCAAGAATTCAGGATCCCAGCTCGGTTTATATGACAGCTATATCAGGTTATGGACCGATTTGAACCATATTTGACACAGTTATTGGAAGCCATAACAAACACCTCATGCAAAATTGCAGTGAAATCGGATGAGAATTGCGCCCTCTAGTGGCAGCAAAATCAAAACATAGACCTATAAGGTCTATTTACAAATCCAACCGATCTACACTATTAAGAAGTAATTGTGCCAAATTTCAAGCTGCTAGCTTTACTCCTTCGAAAGTTGGCATACTTACGACTGACAGTCGGACGGACAGACGGACGGACGAACATGGCTAAATTTACTTAAAATGTCATGACTTTCAAGAATATACAAACTTTATGGAGTCTTAGACGAATATTTCGAGGTGTTACAAACAGAATGACGAAATTAGTATACCCTCAGCCTATAGTGGAGGGTATTATAAAATGGGAGAGTAAAATACTATAAGCAAAATTCCATGGAATATATACTCGCTCTCAATACTGTGGATTTTATGTGCTACCTTAGCCTATTCAGCAGCTGTACGTGTTCAATATTTCAGCAGATTTTTGTTAGTTGAACGACATCTCTGTCTGCTAAAACAGCGGCACTTTGTCTGCTGTAACAGAAGTCATGTCTGCTTTCCTATTTTCAGCAGAGAAAAATTGTTGCTTTAGTAAATTATTTTGTTAATTTCATAACCACAACCGAAAGATGGAAGTATATTCATTTTGTCATTGCGATTGCTACACATCCAATTATCCGTATATATGTTATTGATCAACGTAAAAATCTAAGACGATCTAGCCAAGTTGTTCCGTCTGTCTGAAATCACATTACAGTCATTAAAAATAGATATATTGAGCTGAAACTTTGCACAGGTTCTTTATTTGTCCATAGACGGGTTAAGTTCGAAGATGTGCTATATCGGACAACATCTTAGTATAGCCCCTACATATACGGATCTGCCGATTTAAGGCCTTAGGCCCATATAAGCCACATTTATTACCCCATTTTGCTAAAATTTGGGACAGTGAGTTGTGTCAGGCCACTCGGGCTCCTTTTTCAGTTTCGCAGAATTTTTGTGTCCGATTTCACTGAAATTTTACAGAGTGACGTTTCGTTACGTTAGGTTATTCGATATCCGTGTGATATATGGTTCAGATCGGTCTATATTTGGATATAACAGCCAAAGAGACCTATATTGAACCAAAATTTAGCAGTAACTTGTATTTATTTCATCACTCATTTAATCCAAATCGGACCCTATTTCGATGTAGCTGCTATGGGTGCATAAATTATGCATATTTCACCTGATTACAACGGAAGTGGGTTACACATATACCTGAGGTTGTGGGTATCCAAATTTCGTCTCGACCGAACTTAATGCCTTTTTATACCCTCCACCATAAGATGGGGGGTATACTACAATAATTTCGTCATTCTGTTTGTAACTACTCGAAATATTTGTCTGAGACCCCATAAAGTATATATATTCTTGATCGTCGCGACATTTTATGTTGATCTAGCCATGTCCGTCCGTCTGTCCGTCCGTCTGTCCGTCCGTCTGTCCGTCCGTCCGTCTGTCCGTCCGTCTGTCCGTCCGTCTGTCCGTCCGTCTGTCCGTCCGTCTGTCCGTCCGTCCGTCCGTCCGTTCGTCTGTCTGTCTGTCCGTCCTTCCGTCCCTCTGTCTGTCAAAAGCACACTAACTTCCGAAGGAGTAAAGCTAGCCGCTTGAAATTTTGCACAAATACTTTTTATTAGTGTAGGTCGGCTGGTATTGTAAATGGGCTAAATCGATCCATGTTTTGATATAGCTGCCATATAAACCGATCTTGGGTCTTGACTTCTTGAGCCTCTAGAGAGCGCAATTCTTATCCAATTTGACTGAAATTTTGCACGTAGTATTTTGTTATGATATCCAACAACTGTGCCAAGTATGGTTCATAACCTGATATAGCTGCCATATGAACCGATCTCGGGTCTTGACTTCTTGAGCCTCTAGAGGTCGCAATTATTATGAAATATTATGAAATTTTGTACGACGGATACTCTCATGACCATCAACATACGTGTTTATTATGGTCTGAATCGGTCTATAGTCCGATACAGCTCCCATATAAATCGATCTCTCTATTTTACTTCTTGAGCCCCCAAAGAGCGCAATTCTTATTCGAATTGGCTGACATTTTACACAGGTCTCCAACATATAATTTAATTGTGGTCCAAACCGGACCATATCTTGATATCGCTCTAATAGAAGAGCAAATCTTTTCTTATATCCTTTATTTTGCCTAAGAAGAGATGACGGGAAAAGAACTCGACAAATGCGCTCCATGGTGGAAGGTATATAAGATTCGGCCCGGCCGAACTTAGCACACTTTTACTTGTTTCTTATTAATAACAAATTTCTTTGAGTGTGGGCGCAATTTTTATCCGATTGGGCTGACATCTTTCATGGCTACCATATAAACTGATTTCCCAATTCAACTTCATGAGCCTCTACAGGGCACTATACTGCAATAGATTTCAATAACCGTGCCAGGTATGATTTTAATCGGCCCAAAACCTAATAGAACGAATTTAACTACAGCAGACAAAATAACTATTACTATTATAAAGATGCTTTAGACCAAACAATTAAAAGCGTGCTAAGTTCGGCCGGACCGAATCTTGGATACCCACCACCATGGATTCTTCTAGAAATGTATGCAAAATAAATGTAATTTAAGGGCATACTTTTATTCAACTTACCAAACTTCTATCAAATTAGCAACAATAAAAGATTATTGGAACCTAACAACGATGATCAAGAGAACGGTTTACACGGGAACAATATCAGGTTATAGACTGATTTGAATCGTATTTGGAGCAGTTGTTGGAAACCGTAACAAAACACCGCATGCAAAATGTCTGCCAAATTGGACAAAAATTGCGGCTTGTAAGCGCTCAAGAAGACAAATCGGGAGATTGGTTTATATGGGTGCTACATCATTTTATAAACCGATTCGGACCATATTTGTCACTGACGTTTAGGTTCATAGGAAAAGCCAAAACAAAAGATTTCCTTTAAATTTCAGCCAAAATTAGGAGATCAGATCGAGAAATTAGTTATATCGAAGATATGTCAGGTTATGAACCGAATCTTGGCACTAATGTTGAAGGTCAGAGTAGAAGTCGTTGCGCAAAATTTCAGCTAAATCGGATTAGAATTGGACACTGTGGAGGCTCAAGAAGTAGATTTGGGAAATCGGTTTTGAGAGCTATATCAAGTTATGGATTTAAAATATACTTGCCACGAATGTTGAAGGCCATAGTAGATGTCATTGTGCTAAATTTAAGCAAAATGGAGTACAAATTGTACCATCTAGGTTCTAAAGAAATCATATCGGTTGATCAATTTATATGGAGCCTATATCCAAATCTGAACCGATATGGCCCATTTTCATACCCAACGACCTACACCAATAAACACAATGTGTGCAAAATTCCAATTCCGTCCAACAGACGGACGACTCAGAATTTAAAGGCAATCAAGAATTTAACAAGAACTATAATTTAGAGGGTCGCACGTCACTATTTCGAAGTGTTACAAACGGAATAAATACACTAGCATACTCTCACCCTATGGTGGATGGTATACAAAGGCACGCTTCATGGTCTTGATTGGGACATCGGTATGTATGGGGGCTTTATAAAGATACAGTCCGATACAGAGGGCGATCATGAATATATATAATCGAAGTTGAATATTGCTAGATGTAACAAACGTAATGAAAAACAAGAAAAAGCGTGCTAAGTTCGGTCGGGCCGAAACTTATGTACCTTCCACCATGGATCGCATTTGTCGAGTTCTTTTCCAGGCATCTCTTCTTTGGCATTAGAGCGATATCAAGATATGATCCGGTTTGGACCACAATTAAATTATATGTTGGAGACCTGTGTAAAATGTCAGCCAATTCGAATAAGAATTGCGCCCTTTGGGGGCTCAAGAAGAAAAATAGAGAGATCGATTTATATGGGAGCTGTATCTGGCTATAGACCGATTCAGACCATAATAAACATGTGTGTTGATGGTCATGAGAGGATCCGTCGCACAAAATTTTAGGCAAATCGGATAATAATTGCGACCTCTAGAGGCTCAAGAAGTTTATATGGCAGCTATATCAGGTTATGAACCGATTTTAACCATACTTGGCTCAAAAAGTCAAGACCCAAGATCGGTTTATATGACAGCTATATCAGGTTGTGGACCGATTTGAACCATGGCACAGTTGTTGGATATCATAACACAACACCACGTACGAAATTTCAGTCAAATCGGACCAGAAATGCGCCCTCTAGAGACTCATGAAGTCAAGACCCAAGATCGGTTTATATGACAGCTATATCAACACATGGACCGATATTACCCGTTTACAATACCAACCGACCTACACTAATAAGAAGTATTTGTGCAAAATTTCAAGGGGCTAGCTTTACTCCTTCGGAAGTTAACGTGCTTTCGACTGACGGACGGACGGACGGACATGGCTAGATCGGCATAAAATGTCGCGACGATCAAGAATATATATACTTTATGGGGTCTCAGACGAATATTTCGAGTAGTTACAAACAGAATGACAAAATTAGTATACCCCCATTCTACGGTGGAGGGTATAAAAATAAATAGTCAATTTAAATGTAAAGAAGCGGGAGCTGATCGGAGCAAAAAAAATATTTGCCGGAGCCGAAAAGGTATTCGCTTCGGAACTCTACTTCCAACATCTGTGATAAGTATGGCCCAAATCGGCAGCTATAACAGGTTATAGCATGTCCACATATCATATGTCGCACTGCAGTACACTGAGTCGGCTTTAAGAAAGAGTTCCCTTGATACATTGAGCTTTTTGGATCGCGGAGCACTCATTGATATGTGAGATTTTGCCCTATTCCTTTATAAAATGTTCATGGGTAAATTTGCAGCTGCCGCTTAAACCGATCTTGTCTCAAGAGGGCCTATTTGGATGAAATTTCGCACAATGACTTATGTTCAAATAACAACTTTATTGACATTTGTGGTTCTAATCCTGGTATAGTTCCCTGATGTAATACACTTTGAGTTCCTAGAGTGAGCAATTATTATTCGTTTATCTGAAATTGCTTGCCATTTTGTTATGGCTTTTAACAGTCATGACAATTACGATACATATCGCGCTGTAATATGACATAGACTCAGAAAAATGCATATCGTAAATACCTGTTAGTTACATAATACACGTAAGTTCATGACCTTTACTCTTAAAGGGTTAAAAACTAAACTGGGTACAAATAAAACTAAATAATCATGAGTATAGATGGCATAGTTTATAGCTCATGTGTTGTTAGAAATTAGGAACTTTAACGAATAACGAATCGGAACAATCAAGCAGTTTACTAAACATGGGTACAGTCAAAAAAATTAACCCCAAAACAAGGAACATTGAACTAAATGGTAGTAAAATTGACCATGATTTGGCGCATACGATTGCTCGGGAAAATTACTTTCTTAATTGTTACCTGAGATATAAAAAAAAAATTACGGAAAAAATTTGTTCAGCAAATTTTTAATGAAGCTTATTACCATATATTTTGAGAACATGCCAGTATGAAGTCTACCACTTTGTAATAGCAAGTTTAGTATACAATTTGTTACTTAATGGGGAATGAAATATGGTAAAATAGTCCAAAAAAAATCGGTCGCGGTTGATTGTATTTTCTTAAAATTAAATGTGTGTCCTTGTATGAGAGTGAGCCCACTGATGTGTCCACACAATCAACGTAACATAAAGGGTAGGATTTTTCTTGGTGTGTTTTTGTTGTAGGAGAAGCGTGCGTGTATAGTGGCGTGTTGATCAGTATGGATATGTTATGTCTCGCATTGTATGTGTTGGTATATTTCGGCAGCGGCAGCGGTTCGTGGCTTTTGTTTTGTTATTTGGCAGACAGTTGGCTTTTTTATTTCAAGAAATGAGGTTCGAAAGAGAGCAACGGAAAAAATGAGGCCGTGTTATGGTTAAGCTGTGGAAAATGGATCTCAGCGTATGGGTTGCCAATATAGAACCCCAGGCCCAATCTGTCCTCTAACTTTGATGTATCTGTGTAGCATGATCTTCCAGACGGCAATACCAGAGTTTCGTCAAACCAAGACTGTGCCGATGGCAGCAGTGCCTTGCACTCGACTTCAAGGTTCATCTCAAGTATCCGATCGGAAACCTCTTTCCTTCCTTCCAGGTTTCCTATCGTAGCCTCGATCATACCACGTTGGTATGAGCTGCTCCTATCCTCAATCCATTCTCTTATCGCCTTAAGTCTCATAGTTGAAGTTTCTGCCTCACACTTAATCTGTATGTCAATGGGTCGGATATCTAGAATAGTCTCCAGTGCCCTAGTGGGCGTGGTCCTCATTCCTCCGCCTATGCCAAGACAACATGTTCGGCCCTTCTGCACAGCTCGTTCGGATCTTTACCCCTTAGAAGTATTATAACATCGTCTGCGTAGCAGACGGGTTCCTCCTTAGTCAACATCCGTAATAGGTCATTTATGGTGGTCACCCATAGGAGTAGCGATTAAATGCCCCCCTGTGGCGTGCCCTGTGCCACTTTCTCTCTTATATTTATGCCATGGGACATACAATTTATCCACCTGTTCCTTAGCATATGGTTGGATTGGATCAGTGTGTCGGTCCGCATAAAACCCCCTCGATGTCAATGCATACCGCCAGGGTGTACGTTTTGGCATCGAAGGATTCTTCTATTTTATACACAACCTCGAGCAGGGCAGTCTCCACCAACCTTCCCTTGACATAGGCGTGCTGTTTGTATTTGAGCAGTTCGCTGGGTGTCATACTCTTCATCATGGTGTCCACAATTTGTTCCATGGTTTGAGTAGAAAGGACGTAAGGCTTATGGGTCTGTAGGCCTTTGGTGTTGCATAATTTGCCTTGCCGGGCTTGGGTATAAACACCACCCTTGCATCCTGCCAGGCTTTCGATGTATATGCAAGACCTAGGCACGCTGTGAAAATTTTGGCCGGATGAGGCGCTAGATAGTCTGTCTCTTTCTGTAGTAACGCTGGAAAAATTCCATCAGGCCCGGGTGACTTAAATGGCTTGCAGCTTCTCCTGGATTCCTTCACCATAAATTCCATTATTATTAACCTTCGATCAACGTCATTATTCCAAGATTCCGGTGTCTTCGTGAGTCCCGTCGTATCCTGTGGAAAATGGGTTTTCATCCAAAGCCTCAACATGTCCTCCGTTGTCTCTGCTCTCTCCCCATGTCGTCTACTAAAGTTTCAGTTTGGACATGTGGTTTTTTGAGAGAAACTGCTTTATCTTGGCGGCGTCATTAACGCTATCGACCTGTTCGCAGAAAAGCATCCAGGAGGCACGTTTTGCCGCTATGGTAACCTTATTTTATTCCTTAAGCCGTGTGTAATACACATCCCAATAAACCGCTTGTTTACGGCGTGTTCTGTTAAAAAGTCTGCGGACCTCTTTCCCAATATGGAGATCCTCCAATCCTGAACTTCATCGATCAGATTTTCCGAACATATCGTCACATCGAATACCCCTTCCCTAATCTAATCAACAAAGGTAGCGGTGTTACCAATCGTTAGTATTCAAGAACTCTGCCAGGGCTTGGCCCCGCTTATTAGTGTTGGTGCTACTCCACGAAATGTGGTGAGAGTTCGCATTGCACCCTATTAGTACCTCGTTTCCTGTCTGTTTTGCTTTCCTCACCAGCCGTTGCAACTCCGACGTGGGTGGCGGTGTCGGAGAGTCGTCATGCAGATAAAGAGATGCTAGGTATGCTCCACCGTCTCCCTGTCTCATCACTGTTGCATCGACGTTGACAAATAATGCAGGTTCTGGGCCAAGTACCAGTGTTAGAATAATTGGTAGTTGATGGGTTCAGTCCAGAGACTTTGTTCCGGGTCATCCATGGCTCCTGAATTAAGACAATACGAATCTTGCCCTTGCTGATTTGCACCATCAGAGCGTGAGTTTCGGTGGATGTTAATCTGGATGACCTCAATCATTGCCCTTCTATTAGATGGGCTTCTTGGAAGTGTGTTATGGTCTCATGCTCCCTATTCTTTAGGTTGCATTGAGTTTCCAGTCACTGCACTGCCTTATGTTTCAATGTTAGGATCTTTTTATATGATGGTTCCATAATCGTGTTCCTTTTCGTTAGGCTGTATTGAGTTTTCCGTCGATACACTGCCTAATACTCCAATGTTAAGATCATTGTCTATCCTAGTCTTGGAAATCTTGAGTAAATGGGCTTCTTGGGAGTGGGTAGGGCTCTTATCGTCTGCTGCCTTTAAGCAGCATTGAGTTTCCCTGCACTGCACTGTCTAATGTTTCAATATTAGGATATTTGCATTACCTAGTCTACTGAATCCTGAGAAAGTCGGTGATAGTTCCATCGTCTTGTCCTTGTTTGTTAGACTGTATTTAGCCTCTCGTTGCTCCACTGCCTGATGCTTTAATATTATAATCCTTGCTTATTGAATAACCTCCCAATGCACAGCCTGATGTCTCAATATGATAATATTTACCTATCCTAGTCCTCCCAATATTGACAAAGACAGCCTTGGCCCCATAGTACGCCATGCTTTTAGTCTTAACCAAACTTGTCACGCAGGTTTGATTAAAGCTCACTACAAGTAAAGCTCCTTCTTTCTTCTCCTTCCTGTCGAAGATAACCCATTTTTCCGCGACCAAACTTGGGTTTAGCTTGCTTTTGCGACGAATCGCATGTTGGGATGACCCACCCCTTGATGAAGACCGTTGACCTTGTGAGCTGGGTTATTTCCATATTTCTCACCAGGTCGAGCTATGCGCCTAAGGGAGTGTGAATACTTCTGAGTAGATTCTTGGTATCAGTACATTCTTGTGACGCAAATCGCAGCATCGATATGTCCCCTCTATACTTGCAGCTCATCATCTGTATGGGTGGACCCTCCTCAGAGTTCCATACATCGCTCGTTAACCAGATCCTCTATTTGGGACCGATGATCTGGTGGAATCTTGCCGGATGCACTGCCGATGCCCAGTGCTCGATAGTTCATATTTTACCTGCGGGAAGTTAAAAGTGAACTAACATGTACTTTATAAAAACAATTTCATAGCTGCTATGAAATTATTGGACTCGTAACGTCTTTAGCCGCATAGGAAGTTCAATATTTCCAAAATTTATTTCATTTTAACTCGGCGTGAACATCAGAAAATTTTCAGCGTTGGTTATCGGCCTACAAATGCTATATAACGTTAAAACTTCTGTTCTAAGTGGTACCGCGGCACACCTTTCGGATTCGGCATAATTGAGCCTTAACTTAAATTCGACTGCACTCATTGGTATGAGAGAATGTTCGTGTGAAATTTAGTGATAGTTCATTTTAACTAGCGTTATCTGTGCGTCCGTCTGTTTGTTGAAAGCACACTTACTTTCAAAGGAGTAAAACTAGGCGCTTGAAATTTTGCACAACTTCTTATTAGTGTAGGTCGGTTGGGATTGTAAATAGGCGATATCGGTCCATTACCTGATATAGCAGCCATGTAAACCGATCTTGAATCTTGACTTTTTGAGCCACTAGAGGGTGCCATTATCATCCGATTTGGCTAAAATTTTACACAATGACTTCTACTATGGTCTCCAATATTCAATTAGCATAGCATTTATTTTCTTTCATCCTTTGTTTGGCAAAAAATAGATACCAGGAATAGAACTCGACAAATGCGATCCATGGTGTAGGGTATAAAAGATTCGGCCAGGACGAACTTAGCACATTGTTACTCGTTATATCCTACACCACCACAATGGTATTTATATCTCCCAGAGAAGAGCACCCGCTCCGTTTTGCATGGGTTAGTCCTCGTATTAATCGTCTACAGAAATAGCAATAAAACGACATCGTCCGCATATGCGATTTATCTATAGTCATCCTTTTTGAGATCCAATAGCACCTCATTTATGACGAGACCGCAGAGTACCGGCAAGAACACTCCCAACTATGGTACTCCCATGCCACATGCCTACTGGCCACAATATCTTCCTAGTCCTGCCGTATAGCATCTTTTTCGCTCACCGGGAAGTATTCGGATGGAATCTCGTGCGGGTCTAGGGCGGCGGTTATCGACCCAATCTCTACGTCGTTAAAAGCCCCTTCTAAATTAAGCATTCTATATTTGGTCCCGCCTCTGTATTGTAAAGCACAGTAATGGCAGTTTTATTGATTTCATTTAAGAACAATACTTTTTGGATTTTCTTTAAAGTCCTTACGAGTTGTTAAATGTCAAAACTCAATAAACTTAATTTTGCCAAGCCTACATAATTTGTGTCCGTGAGTGTGGCCTGCAAAAACTCTTGACGTCACCTTAAAACAATTCCATTTTGGTTCGCCATAAAGATGTGCACAGACACCACACATACTGAAGCCAACTGAACGTTTTATGTAGATCCTTGAAGAGAAATTGAATATTTGAAATCATTTTGCGTTGCTAATACAAAGATATCAGAATGTAAGCCAAGTAATGCTTTCTTGCAGATACGGTCACGGGCATGGATGGTTAGACGATGCACAGTCTGAGATACTGTCCTCTTTTCGTCTGTCCTATGCTGCTTGTCTTGACAAGCCATTTACTTGTATGTATGTAATGTTATCGGAATGAAATCAACTGTGATTTTGAGCGAACAGACAGACACAGCCCTTAGCACAAACATGGAAGCCGGGTTCTGCTGTGTGCAAAAACGGTGCATACGTTCAAATCAAGCACTTGACAAAATGGATGAATAAAAAGACGAATAAGCGGTTCCTAGATTGAAAGTAAATGAATGACTAAAGGATGTTCAGAAAATTCGTTATTGACGATGAGGAATTTTGTGAAATATTCTTATTCGTTTGAAAGCATTTAATTTATTGATTTAAATATTTTCCTTATCGCATTGGCAACGTTTGGGGTGTGCTATACCAATACAAGAAGCGAAAACACTATTCGCAAGTAGAGATTCTTTATTTGCCTGCTTAAACAAGTGGTACACGTTTTTTCCTTTGTTGCTTATTTTATAAAAAAAAAAATGTTTTTCGTTACAAACACGTTTCACTCTATACAATCTGTAAATTATGCTATTGAGATTTGTATCAGTAATTTGCCAATAACAGGTTTATTTTGTCATAGCACTCTTTAATTTGCAGTGATAATTTTTATCTATAAATATACATACCAAATATGGGTTGTATAGTCCCCGCCCATGTGTCTTAAGGCCTCTGGGGTGGGCTAAACACTGTTTAAAGTAACGTTTTTATCTGCAAAATTTTCTAACTTTATTGATTTCCCAAGGGCGTCTGATCAACTCCCTTAAAACCTCCCTGAACAACATTTGTCAAGTTCTCTGCACGGCTTCTCTTTATAGTCAGAATCTAAAACAAGAATAATAGAAAGTCATTATAATAAATCCCATGGATTTCGTATATGCTTGGCTAAAAATTGCGTCCTTTCGAGACTCAAGAAGTATATTCGGGAGATAGATTTAAAAAAGTGATATATCAGGTTAAAGATCGACCGACCATACTTAGTACATCGAAGATAATAGGAGAGTCATCGGGCAAAATTTCAGCCAAATCGGTTAAAAATTGCACCCTCTAGAGGCCCAAGAAGTCAATATCCAAGAAAAGTTTATATGGCAGCTATATCAGTTCATGAACCGGTTTGAACCATACTTAGCACAGTTGTTGAAAGTGGTAACAATACATCTTATACAAAATGTCAGCTAAATCGGTAAAGATTTATGTGTAAGTAAAGAGTAACAAGTAAAAAGGCGTTAAGTTCGGCCGGGCCGAACTTTGTATACCCATCACCTCGGGATACCCATCCCGATTTGGACCTAATACTAATAAGTACAAGTTATTGTTCAATTCTGTATAACAAAACATTGATATTTTTAGTAGCTATATCTACAATAATTTTTAGTAGCTGTATCAAATTTCAGTGAAATCGGATTATAAATGCGCCTTTTATGGGCCCAAGTCTGAAATCTGGACTGATCTGGGCCAAATTAAAGGAGGATGTCAACTGGCCTAAAACAACTCACTATCCCAAATTTCGGCAACATAAATTATGCTTTTATAATAAATTTGGCTTTTATGGGCCTAAGACCCTAAATCGGAGAGCAGATCGGTCTATGCGGCATCTATATCCAAATCTCGACCGATCCGGAGCAAATTAAAGAACACAACCCACTGTACCAAATTTCAGCAAAATCGTATAATAAATGTGGCTTTTAGGGGCCTACGACCCTAAATGGGCGGATCGGTCTATGTGGGGGCTATATCAAGATATAGTCTGATATAGCCAATCTTCGAACTTAACCTGCTTATGGACAATAAAAGAATCTGCGCAAAGTTTCAGCTCAATATCTCTATTTTTAAAGACTGTACCGTGATTTCAACAGACAGGCGGACAGACGGACGGACATGGCTAAATCGTTTTAGATTTTTACGATGATCAAGATTGCGCCCTCCATTGACTCAGAGTGTCAAATTGGGATATCGGTATATATTGGGTTGCCCAAGAAGTAATTGCGGATTTTTCATATAGTCGGCGTAGACAAATTTTTTCACAGCTTGTGACTCTGTAATTGCATTCTTTCTTCTGTCAGTTATCAGCTTTTACTTTTAAAGGGTGATTTTTTTGAGGTTAGGATTTTCATGCATTAGTATTTGACAGATCACGTGGGATTTCAGACATGGTGTCAAAGAGAAAGATGCTCAGTATGCTTTGACATTTCATCATGAATAGACTTACTAACGAGCAACGCTTGCAAATCATTGAATTTTATTACCAAAATCAGTGTTCGGTTCGAAATGTGTTCATTCACCGTAACGTTGCGTCCAACAGCATCTTTGAAAAAATACGGTCCAATGATTCCACCAGCGTACAAACCACATCAAACAGTGCATTTTTCGGAATGCATGGGCAGTTCTTGAACGGCTTCTGGTTGCTCTTCACTCCAAATGCGGCAATTTTGCTTATTTACGTAGCCATTCAACCAGAAATGAGCCTCATCGCTGAACGGTGAATGAACACATTTCGAACCGAACACTGATTTTGGTAATAAAATTCAATGATTTGCAAGCGTTGCTCGTTAGTAAGTCTATTCATGATGAAATGTCAAAGCATACTGAGCATCTTTCTCTTTGACACCATGTCTGAAATCCCACGTGATCTGTCAAATACTAATGCATGAAAATCCTAACCTCAAAAAAATCACCCTTTAGCTTGCTTTAGAAAAAAAGTGTAAAAAAGTATATTTGATTAAAGTTCATTCTAAGTTTTATTAAAAGTGCATTTACTTTCTTTTAAAAAATCCGCAATTACTTTTTGGGCAACCCAATATTGACAGCTAAATCAGGTTATAAAACCATTTAGACAATACTTGGCACAGTTGTTAGAAGGCACACCATAGCGACCTATTCAAAATTTCAACCAAATCGGACAAGAATTGCTGCCTCTAGAAGCTCAAGAAATCTAATCGGGAGATCGGTTTACATGGCGAGTATATCAGGTTATATCCTGATTTAGACCATACTTTGCATAGTTGTTAAAAGTGACTGTTCATCGATAATTGCAAAAAAATTTCAGCCAAATCGGATAAGAATTACGCTCTCTAGAAGATCAAGAAGTCTAATCGGAAGATCGGTTGATATGGCAGCTATATTACAATAGATTATCAGCGATTTAGACCATACTCGGCACAGTTGTCGGAAGTGATACCAAAACGTGCAAAATTTCAGCCAAATCGGACGAGAATTGCGTTCTCTAGGAGCTCAAGAAGTCAAGACCCAAGATCGGTTTATATGGTATCTATATCAAAACATAGACCGATTTTGCCCATTTACCATCCCAACTGACCTACACTAATACGAGGTATTTGTCCAAAATTTCATTTACTCCTTCGAAAGTTAGCGTGCTTTCGACAGGCAGACGGACGGACATGGCTAGATCGACTTAAAATGTCATGACGATCAAGAATATAGGATTTAGACGCATATATCGAGATGTTACCAATGGAATGACGCAATTACTATGCCCCCCATCCTATGGTGGAGGATATAAAAGTACATTTTAGGATGTAGCGAGCGCTTAACTCGTTTGGTCGTTTGGAAGTATAAATACGCTAAACACAAGAATGCACAATTATTATCAGAATTGCCCGGTGATTTCCTGAACGATTTTCAATGTGTCGAATATAGTGTTATTTCCGATCTCCGGATTTGACTTTTTGAAGCAATTCCCAACAAAATATTTCAAAATATATTTAGACATTTCTTGTTATGACCTCAGATCATTCCTTTTTAGTTTCTAAGTATTTGCAAAGAAATTTCGTGACAAGACCTTTTTACATGTGATCTATTGTGGAGGGTTTATATCCGAACTTAACAAGCTTTTACTTGGCCTAGACTCGTTACAATAATATGGAAGCTAATACTCTAAAAAATGGTTATCCCCTCTCCTAATACTGGGCAGGCCACCGTAGAGTAGAGTATGTCCGCCTATAACGACGAACGCTTGGGTTGGAGTTCTGGCGAGAACATCAGAAACAAGTAAAAGCGTGCTAAGTTCGGCCGGGTCGAATCTTATATACCCTCCACCATGGATCGCATTTGTCGAGTTCTTTTCCCGGCATCTCTTCTTAGGCAAAAAAGCATATAAGAAAAGAGTTGCTCTGCTATTAAAACGATGTCAAGATATGGTCCGGTTCGGACCACAATTAAATTATATGTTGGAGACCTGTGTAAAATTTCAGCCAATTCGTATAAGAATTGCGCTCATTGGGGCTCACGAAGTAAAATAGAGAGAACGACTTATATGGAATCTGTATCGGACTATAGACCGATTCAGACCATAATAAACACGTTTGTTGATGGTCATGAGATGATCCATCGTACAAAATTTCAGGCATATCGGATAATAATTGCGACTTCTAGGGGTCAAGAAGTCAAGATCCCAGATCGGTTTATATGGCAGCTATATCAGGTTATGAACCGATTTGAACCTTATTGGACACAGTTGTTGAAAGTAAAAATAAAATACGTCATGCAAAATTTCAGCCAAATCGGATAGGAATTGCGCCCTCTAGAAGCTCAAGAAATCAAATCCCCAGATTTGTTTATATGACAGCTATATCAGGTTATGAACCGATTTGAACCATACTTGGCACAGTTGTTGGGTATCATAACAAAACACGTCGTGCGAAATTCCATTCCAATCGGATAAGAATTCCGCCCTCTAGAGGGTCAAGAAGTCAAGACCCAAGATCGGTTTATATGGTAGCTATATCAGGTTATGAACCGATTTGAACCATACTTAGCACTGTTGTTGGATGCAATAAGAAAACACGTCGTGCAAAATTTCATTTCAATCGGATAAGAATTGCGCACTCTAGAGGCTATAGGTTTATATGGCAGCTACGACGATCAGGAATATATATACTTTATGGGGTCTCAGACGAATATTTCGAGTAGTTACAAACAGAATGACGAAATTAGTATACCCCCCATCTTATGGTGGAGGGTATAAAAATGTGTAGGGGTAGTTATCCCATTCTAATACTGGCGACATTTATGAGGTACTATGCCGTGTTAAAATTTTCCTCAAAGAAGTGTCCCACTGCGGCACACCATTCGGAATCGGCTTTAAACAGGAAACCCTTTATTATTGAGCTTAAAATTTGAATCGGACAGCACTCAGTGCTATGTGTGAAATTTGCCCCAGTTCCTTAGTGGAATGTTCGTGGGCAACTTTGCAATATTCTAAAAATATGAAAACGACACCAAGAAAAACTCTAGTCGTGAACAGAGAACACAATTTTATGTAATTTAAAAAAAGTTGCATAGACTTCTATACTGATGGTTCCAAACTAAACGACCAGATGGTTCTAAAGATCTGGGGTGTGCTCCAAAGATCAACGATCTAGGTCATATCGAGAAGGTTACCCGACCACTGCAGTGTGTATCAAGCGGAGATCCTTGCAATGAAGGAAGTGGTGGAATGGCTAAGATATAATGTCATTACGACGATTGGCATAAATATCTTCTCAGACAGCAAGCCAACCATTAAATACCTGGAGAATGTATTACTGATATCAAAAACCGCCCTCGACTGTCGCAGATATCTCAACGAGAGGGCTGAACAGTTCAAAATTCACCTGTTATGGGTGCCGGGACACAGAGATATCCCAGGAAACTGTAAAGCGGACGAGCTTGCGAGATTAGGAACAAACCTACACATTCCAGGGATACTGGAATCTGTGGGTATGCCTCTAGTGACATGTAAGCTAAGTTTTCAGGATCAGGCCCGAAGGACAACGAATGATAGATGGTCACAAAAAGGGTGCTGTGAGCAATCCAAAACTATATGGCCTAATCTAGACATGAAGAGGTCTACCGCTTTGCTGTATTTGGCTAGAACAGACGTCTCAGTCATTGTTTCCATCATGACAGGTCACTGTCTAATCGGAAAACATGCTGACAGACTAAATGTTGCCAGCAACAACTTTTGCAGAAGCTGTGAGGGCAAAAGAGACTATAGAACACGTTCTGTGTGTGTGAACCGCACTAACAGTCAGAAGGAGTTCTACTTTAGGATCTCCTTTCTTTGAGAACCTGTCTGATATAGCGAATGTGATCATTCACAAGTTATTGGGCTTTTTAAGGTGATCTGGAAGGTCCCAATGTAGGAACTAAAAGGCATCTTCCTTCTTCTGTTCCTGTGGTATCACAATGGACGAAAACGTCTGAGGGAGTCTGATGGAAGTCTATGTTGAAAAGAGTGTGCCGGTATTAATCCGGTCCATGTCACTATGGACATACAACTAAGTCAATAATCGGCTTGTTGTGTGTTCTGAATGCTACAAGGTCACTTTAAAAAAGTATATGTCAGGAATTCCGTGCAATTTACAAAATCCTTAATTGGTTTCCATTGCACGCCCACAAGTTAGTTCATGTCTGGTATTGTGTCTTCACCTTAGTGCCGGTGTCTGTTAGCCCTGAAAGCTGGGCAATGAAGAGATGCTCCAACGTGTCATAAGAAATGCTCCAACGTGTCACAACCTTCCCAGCATGCGTGTCATAACAAGCGAAAGGGCGTTAAGTTCGTCCGGGCCGAACTTTGGATACCCACCACCCCAGGTATATATGTAAATCACCTTTCGTCAAAATCCGGGGAAAAATGCATACCTTATGCCCCAAAGCAGTTATATCAAAATATGTTTTGATTTGGACCAAACGCTAATAATAACAAGTCATTCTTCAATTGTACATAACAAAATATTGGCAAAATAAACCGATCTGAACCATATACGACATGGATGTCGAAATCGCTAACATAAGTCACTGTGTCAAATTTCAGTGAATTCGGATTACAAATGCCCCTTTTATGGGACCAAGACTTTGAATCGATATATCGGTCTATATATATAAATCTGAACCGATTTGGGCCAAGTTGAAGAAAAACTTCGAAGAGCCTAACACACTCACTCCCAAATTTCGACGACATCGGAAAATAAATGCCCCTTTTATAGTCCCAAAACCTTAAATGGAGAGATCGGTTTATATGCAAATCTGGGCCGATCTGAGCCAAATTGAAAAATAATGTCGAAGGGCCTAACACAACTCACTGTCCCAAATTTCAGCGACATCGGACAATAAATTCGCCTTTTATGGCCCCAAAATCTTAAATCTAGAGATCGGTCTATATGGCAGATTTATAGATATCTTGATCGATCTGGGCCTAATTGAAGAAGCATGTCGAGTGCCCTATCACAACTCACTCTCCCAAATTTCGGCAAAATCGGATAATAAATCGAGAGATCGGTCTATATGGCAGCTATATGCAAATCTGGACCGATCGGGGCCAAACTGAAGAAGAGTGTCGAGTGGCTTAACGCAACTCACTGTCCCAAAGCAAAATCGTATAATAAATGTGGCTATTGTTGATCGGTCTATATGGGGGCTATATACAAATGTAGACCGATCTGGACCAAATTAAAGAAGTATGTCGAAGAGCGTAACACAACTCACTGTCCCAAATTTTGGCAAAATCAGATTATACGCCTTTTATGGCCCTAAGATCCTAAATCGGCGGATCGCTTTATATAGCAGCTATATCCAAATCTGGACCGATCTGGGACAAATTGAAGAAGCGTGTCAAGTGGCTTAACACAACTCACTGCCCCAAATTTCAGCAAAATCGGGAAAAAAATGTGGCTATTATGGGTTTAAGACCTTAAAACGGCGGATCAAGATATAGTCCGATATAGTCCATCTTCGAACTTAACCTGCTTATGAACAAAAAAAGAATTTGTGCAAAGTTTCAGCTCAATATCTCTATTTTTAAAGACTGTAGCAAGATTTCAACACACAGACGGACAGTCGGACGGACATGGCTAGATCGCCTTAGATTCGATCGTCTTTTTACTCCAATCCTTTGGTGGCGGGTATAATGAAACGTGTCGAGTGGCTTAACACAACTCACTGTCCCAAATGTCAACAAAATAGGATTATAAATGTGGCTATTATGGGCCAAAGACCTTAAATCGGCTGATCGGGCCATATGGGTGCTATATCAAGATATAGTCCGATATAGCCTATCTTCGAACTTAACCTGCTTATGGATAAAAAAAAAATAATCTGTGCAATGTTTCAGTTCAATATCTCTACTATTTAAGACTGTGGCGAGATTTCAACATGCAGACGGACAGACGGACGGACATGGCTAGATCTTCGTAGATTCGATCGTCTTTTTAACCCCATCCTTCGGTGGTGGGTATAATGAAATGTACTACTGGAATGGGTACCAAATGTGTTCCACTTGTTGACGCGCAGCGAAACAACGGTAATGGACCACCTGCCGAGGCCCCTTCTGGTCCCCAAACAATTAGGACTGATGGTTCCTTTGAAATGTGACCCATACAACGGAAGTTATTTTCGAATGCGCTTGGTTCTCTACAAATTCCAATTATATGGTAATGTATTGACACATTTTAGCCATACTTTGTTAAGGGAATGTTTCTCGCACATAACACTATCATAACATAACATAACGTAGAATATTTGCATTTAATAGAGACGAGACTGGCTCTGAAGTAAACATTTTAAACTGTATTATGTTTGCTTAAAGTTTAAAGATGTGTATCTACAATCTGCATTTTAACTGCAGTCTGCATTGACTGTTTCTTGCGGTACAGGGGAATGTAAAGAACACACGCCAATAAAAAATAGATTCTTTCTTGGCCAGAACCACTACAGCAGCGCTATAAGATGCACTTTGTAAAAATCTACTGGGTCCGCACTGTGGTGTAACGCATTTCCTCTACTCTTTCCCCAGCTCAAGCATTAGAAAACATTTATCACAATCTTCGTTCATAAACCACAACCATTAAGTAGGATAAACGCTCTTCTTCGAGTAAAACAATTGTTTTTCCTTTTTCTTGGTTTACATGCTCGTATTGGCACTTCCATTTGAGTGGAATTAGTCTGTCTTCTGGTTACGGCCCGATACGGAGTGGGTCGGTATAAACTCAGTTGAATATACGTTTATTAGAAATCGTAGACATTAATTTTCACCTTTATTGCAAAAACGAAGTCATAATTTATGTAAAACAAAAAAGCGAAAGCCACGCTATAAAATAGGTCACAATGGTTTTGGAGGTAAATGCATTGCAAATAAGAATCATAACGCTGTAAAAAGAAAAAGTAGAAAGAACTAAACTTTTGTTTAGTTTGACTTTTGGGAAAACCTGTAAGAAGCAGGCAAAAATCCGTGCAAAACTAGTGGGTTTAGACAGAGAACCACAAAACTAGCAGCACTGAAAGGACTTTGTTGAACATAGAAAACCAAATATATTATTAATTATTGATCACAATTTAAATTTATAAAAATTATGATTTAAATATTATACAATACTAACAAGTACAAAATATTGGTCCCTTTGGTAGTCATATCTAAATAAAGATCGATCTGAACCATTTACGACACGGATGTCAAAAAGCCTAACATGAGTCAAATTTCGGAGAAATCGGACAATAAATGCTCCTTTTAATGGCCCAAAACCTTAAATCGAGAGATCGGTCTATATGACAGCTGTATCCAAATCTGAACCCATCTGGGCCAAATTGCAGAAATTTGGCGAAGAGCCTAACGCAACTCACTGTCCCAAATTTCAGCGAAATCGGACAATAAATGCGGCTTTTATGGGCTCAAAACCATATATCGAGAGATCGGTCCATATAGCAGTTATATCTAAATCTGGACCGATATGAGCAAAATTGAAGAGGGATACTGAAGGACCTAACACAACTCACTGTCCCAAATTTCGGCGAAAACAGACCATAAATGCGCTTTTTATAGGCCCAAATTATAAATAGGGAGATCGGTCTATATGGCAGCTATATCCAAATCTGGACCGATCTGGACCATATTGAAGACAGATGTCAAGGGGCTTACTGTCCTAAATTTCGGCGACATCGGACAATAAATGCGCCTTTTATGGGCCCAAAACCTTAAATCGAGAGATCGGTCTGGCAGCTATATCCAAATCTGAACCGATCTGAGCCAAATTAAAGAAAGATATCGGGTGGCCAAACGCAACTCACTGTCCCAAATTTCAGCAAAATCTGATGATAAATGTGGCTTTTATGGGCCTAAGACCCTAACTTGGCGGATGGGTCTATATGGGGGCTATATCAATATATAATCCGATATAATTCATCTTCGAAATTAAACTTCTTATGGACAGAAAAAGAATCTTTTCAAAGTTTCGGCTCAATATCTCTATTTTGAAAAACTGTAGCGTGATTTCAACAGACAGACGGACAGAAAGACGGACGGACAGACGGACGGACATGGCTAGATCTTCTTGAATTTTTACGCTGATCAAGAATATATACACTTTATGGAGTCGGAAATGGATATTTTGATGTGCTGCAAACGGAATGACAAAATGAATATGCCCCCATCCTTCGGTGGTGGGTGTAATACCTACTTTGTGGTTTCTAATCTAAACAAAAGCTTTTTAATAATAAAATATTTAAGTCGTGAAGTGAAAACTATCGAACAATAAAGTAGAAAAAGAAACCTTAGAATATGGATGACCTGCGTTTCGTACACATTGACAATATTGACAACGAAAAGAATGTACTTTCACTAGCACTTCAATCACCAACGCTAGTCCCAGCATAATCCACTACTTCTGCATTTAGGTGTAGAAAAAAATAGGCTTGTCCTACGAAGGAGGCCATTCACCCCTTTCTTCTTTATATGTGACCACATACATGGTCACCCACCATTTTCTACATTTATTGGTACCATCAATGGGCAGACGGTGTCGCTGTTCCTCTCGAGCTGATTTATAGCCAATTCCACTTCATCACCCTCCTTATTTAACTGTACAATTTTATTGAATTCTTTTAATCGATTTTAGACAAGTGTTGAGTTTTCGCATCAGTGGCTAGGCTTACATTTACAAGCATGTACCAGTTGTATATTACTAAATTATATTGAAACAAGTAAAAGCGTGCTAAGTTCGGCCGGGCCGAATCTTTTATACCCTCCACCATGGATCGCATTTGTCGAGTTCTTTTCCCGGTGTCTGTTTTTAGGCAAATAAAGGATAAAAGAAAAGAATTGTTGTGCTATTGGAGCTATATCAAATTATTGTGCGATTCGGACCATAATTGGATTGAATGTTGGAGACTATAGTGCGTCCTTTAGGGGCTAAAGAAGTAAAACAGGGAAATCGGTTTATTAGGCTATAAGCCGATTCAAATCATATTTGACACGTATGTTGAAGGTCATAGGAGAAGCCGTTGTACAAAATTTCGGCCAAATTGGATAATAATTGCGCCCTCTAGAAGCTCAAGAAGTCAAGATTTAAGGTGGGTTTATATGGCAGCTATATCTGGTTATGGACCAACTTGAACCATATTTAACACAGTTGTTTTAAGTCATAAAAACACACGTCATGCAATAGTTTAACCAAATCGGATAGGAGTTGCGCACTCTAGAGGCTCAACAATACCAAAGATGGGTTTATACGGTAGCTATATCATGCTAAGTTTCAGCCAAATGTGCCCTTTAGAGGCTCAAAAATTCAAGACCCCAGATGGGTTTATATGGCAGCAATATCAGGTTATAAACCGATTTCAACCATACTTAGCACATGTGCTGGAAATCATAATAACATACCTAATGCGAAATTTTAGCTAATTGAAAAATAATTGCGCCCTCTAGTGGCCCAAGAAGTCAAGAACAAGATCGGTTTATATGAAAGCTATGTCAAAACATGAACCGATAAGGCCCATTTACAATCCTAACCGACCTACTTTAATAAGAAGTATTTGCACAAATTTCACGGGGCTAGTTTCACTTTTTCGAAAGTTAGCGTGCTTTCGACACACAGACGGACGGACGATCATGGCTTAATGTACCCCCATCATAAGGTGGAGAGTGTAAAAATATTGTTTGCGTATTACTTTTACTTTTCAGAATAATAACCTATTCAAAAAGTTTTTTTGTGGTATTTTTATACCCTCCACCATAGGGAGGGGGTATACTAATTTCGTCATCCTGTTTGTGACTCCTCGAAATATTCGTCTCAGACCCCATAAAGTATATATATGCTTGATCGTCATGACATTTTATGTCGATCTTGCCATGTCCGTCCGTCTGTCCGTCAGTCGAGAGCACGCTTACTTTTGAAGGAATAGAGCTAGCCGCTTGAAATTTTGCACAAATACTACTCATAGGCGTAGGTCGGTTGGGATTGTAAAAGGGCTATGTCCGTCCGTCTGTCCGTCTGTCCGTCCGTCCGTCTGTCCGTCCGTCCGTCCGTCCGTCTGTCCGTCCGTCCGTCCGTCCGTCTGTCCGTCTGTCGAAAGCACGCTTACTTCCGAAGGAGTAAAGCTAGCTGCTTGAAATTTTGCACAAATACTTCTTATTAGTGTAGGTCGGTTCGTATTGTAAATGGGCCATATCATTCCATGTTTTGATATAGCTGCCATATAAACCGATCTTGGGTCTTGACTTCTTGAGCCTCTAGAGATCGCAATTCTTATCCGATTGAAGTGAAATTTTGCATGACGTGTTTTGATATGATATCCAACAACTGTGCTAAGTATGGTTCAAATCGGTCCAAAACCTGATATAGCTGTCATATAAACCGATATTGGGTCTTGACTTCTTGAGCTTCTAGAGTGCGCAATTCTTATCCGATTTGGCTGAAATTTTGCATGACGTATTTTATTCTTACTTTCAACAACTGTGTCAAATAAGATGCAAATATAAACCGATCTTGGATCTTGACTTCTTGAGCCTCTAGAGGTCGCAATTATTTTCCGATTTGACTGAATTGTACGACGGATCTTCCCATGACCATCAAGATCGTGTTTATTATGGTCTGAATCGGTCTATAGCCCGATACAGCTCTATTTTACTTCTTCTATTTTACTTCTTGAGCCCCCAAATGGCGAAATTCTTATTCGAATTTGCTGAGATTTTACACAGGTCTTCAACATATAATTTAATTGTGGTCCAAACCGGACCATATCTTGATATCGCTCTAATAGCAGAGCAAGTCTTTTCTTATATCCTCTTTTGCCTAAGAAGAGATGCCGGGAAAAGAAATCGACAAATGCGATCCATGGTGGAGGGTATATAAGATTCGGCCCGGGCGAACTTAGCACGCTTTTACTTGTTTTTGCTAAGAAGAGTTACCGGGAAAAGAACTCGACAAATGCGATCCATGGTGGAGGGTATATAAGATTTGGCCCGGCCGAAGATAGCACGCTTTTACTTGTTTTATCTCGTTTGGTATACGGACCACGATTAAATTCACCATACTATCGATATACACTGGTCCTAAATGGATCTTCATCTCCAAAATTTTAATTATGTTCATCGATGCACTGTTGTTTAGTTTTTCCACGTCGAAAATGGTAAAAAATAATCGTACGAAAATGTTCACGATTTTTTCGATGTTTCGATTTTTTGGGCGAGACGCATGCGAATCGAGAGATGTTGGCATTGGGATGACGGCAGAAGTGAGCGATGGCTTTGCTAAGCTCACAAGCGAACCGAGAAAGCGATATGGTGCGACGAAGGAGACAGAGGAGGACCGGCAGCGCAATCGGGCGAAAGCGCAGGATGCTGGAAGGGAAAGAACTGACATTCCAAGCTCTTTCACGGAAGCTGGAAAAAGAATAAGATCTCCCGAAGAGCATAACACTGCTAAAATGCTGAAGAAGAAAAAGAGTTCCCCGCTTTCAAGCCAGCAATCCCGTAATGGAGACTCCAGGCAGTGTCCTGCGGAGATAGAAAAATCGGAACAGGAATGAAGCAAGCGCGCACGGCCCATTAGTCATCATGTAGGACTGTGACTTCCAAATTGAGGCCACAGCCATCACGGAAGGGGAAGGTGGTCGCTGAGAATGGTAAGGAGCCGCACTCTTACGCCAGAGTGGCAGGGAAGTACAACAGAGATGGGCTGACTTATGAAGTCATCAATATCGGCTGTGCAGCCGGTAGGATTTCACCAGATCATCAGTCCCAAGTGGAGGATCTGGTTAACGATCGAATTTTCGCACTTGTGTAGCACTCGCACTCTGTAGAGGGTTCAACCATACAAATGTTGAGCTGCGAGTACGCTGCGTTATAATGTTATAATACTTCTAAGGGGTAAGGATCCGAACGAGCTATGCAGAAGAGCCGAAAGGGTCTTGCATATGGCATATCACTGGGCTAGACCCAGAGGTCTCAATGTTAACCCAAAGAAGACTGAAATATGCCTGTTCACAAGGAAGACGAAGGTGGGCCAATTTAAAGCACGATTTTAATATCTGACATGGTCAAATACTTAGGAGTGATCTTGGACAGGAAACTGAATTGGAAGTGTCACATTCAGGAGCGTACTGAAAAGGCTCACAGATATTGGGCACTATGTAGACGGGCCGTAGGCTCGAAGTGGGGCCTGAATCCTGGGATAGTCCACTGGCTCTACAGGAGCGTGATTAGACCAATACTTACTTACGCCTCAGTTGTTTGGTGGACTGCTATGGAGAAAAAGTGCAACATATGTAATGTCCAGGATACGTTATGAATCCTTGATGCAACTTTTCAAATGTAACCTTCGAGCATCATTACGTTCAGGAGAAAGATAGGACTTCGGGAGCCTTTAAAAACGCTAGCAACAATCGGGTGGGGGGTTCGTGTCCTTCTTTTCCCAAACTAAATTCCTATTACAGTAATTATTATTGTAGACTCCCTTTTTATTTGACTATTGAAGCTACAAGGGCAATTTTGATTAGAAAACCAAATAAAACTATACAAATTTACGTTATAACCTAACCGGAACAGATGATATTTATCGATTGGCGAACTCAGAAAATATCTTCCCCAGATGTTGATGAGGGAATCGTCTCACAACCCACGCCTACCATTGTCCTAGAGACGTACAACTTTTTATCTAGGACCCCTACTGTGAAAGCTAATATTTAATTTTTCTATAACCTTACATTCCTTGAAGAAAACATCGAACAATTCTATTTTCCCACAATTAAATATAAATTACAACTTTATTCATTAATATTTCATATTTCTAAAGTTTAAATAATTCAATGCTTATAAAAGCTGGACATAGATTCCTTAGTAATTAATTAATTTTTTCCCTTATTTGATAATAACTTCTAAATAAACCTTAAAAATTTAAATATCTAAAGCAAAAAAGAAATATATCCTATATATATATCATACAAGAATATGTCTAAGTCTAAGTACTCATAAAATCTAGCACGAAAATAGTAACCCTATTAAGTAAATTATGTGTTTGGGCACATGTATCTTCTCTATGGCAATTTTGAATTCTTTCTTTTCAAATATTTCTTCTACGTGAAACAACAAAAGCAAATATCAATGATCGAGCAAGTGAGTATGTCACAGAGAGCAATGGTAGCTTTGCATGAGAGCGGTATAACACTTTTTGTTCTGTTTGAAGCCATAGCAATTAATTTGTTATACTAGGGCTCCATACAATATGGGGGCAGAGCTCCAGAAAGCAAGAAAAAAAACAAACAAAACCCATCAATGAATGGGAAAAGAGATGAATGAAAGTATTAAAACAAAAATTATTAATGGAACGTATATCGATTCCATGCAAAGCTACACACTCATGTTACATACAAACATGTAGCATTCCTACCCTCGAGGAAAAAATTGGTGCAAGAAAATTTATTTTTTTTTTTTTGATCACGCATAAAAATTATATTCTTTTAATCGATTTTAGGGGTTTTTAATAATAAACTCACCAGCTTTACATGTCCATGATGAAGGCCTTCCCACGGTGTACAGCTGCTATATATTAAGGGGAGAATATCAAGAAAAGAAATTTAACTTGCAATAAGCTCCATTTTGCTCGACCAAAATCTAGTGTTTCCAAAATGTAATAAAGTAAAAAAAATATTAGGTTTTGTTCTAATTTAAAGAAAAGAATTACAAATTTAACTTATCTTAAGGTTTTTTTTTCCATAACATTATGATGGAGGATGTTTGTCTTTTTTCCTCAGTGGTTCATCATTCTTCAGCCTGCATTTTGACAAAAAAAAAAGTCACAGCGCTGTTCTCGTATATCACTACATGGTTCAGTCAAATAACTTTGGGTGAATCTGCGTTAGACTAGTTCTTATTTTTGCTTCAATTGTGTACAATGATGGATGATAAGGGCTGATGGTCAAGGTGCCGCAGACTTAAGCGTCTGGCTGTGGTTTTTAGCGCGTGGAATTACATTTAATTTTTGGTTCCTCTCACAAAAATTGTTCCAGCTCTTTCCTGAATAATTTCAGAACAATTGGTTTTCGGACTGAAGATGAAATGCTCCCTTCTTCCCCGAGACTATGGGATTCTAAGACGAGCTTTGGCCACGTGTAAGGAAGCGGTCTCTGCACCAAATGTACGTGCCGTAAAAACCAACAAAAACACTTTCCCAAAGCAATCTCGTGAAATCAAATGAGGACAAAATATGCCAAAATCTCCTGAATGAAAAATCTCCCACTTGGAGTTTGGTAAAGCCCTTGTACCTCAACGATACTCAAGGACAGAAAACGTTTTCCAAACTGGCGTGGCCTGGAGAAAATTAAGGTTTTTCAAAGACCGATAAATTTCAATATCATGTGATATTCCATACCTTTTCAATATTTATTCGCACTTATAAAAAATTTAATTTACGTTTATTTCACACTTAGCACGTTTTTTCCAGTCTAACGATTGCACAGAAACTTTATGATCTTTATTGTTACTATTATTTTACTCTATTGCTGATGTGGATGATACGGTGGTCGAAAAAGAAAGGAAGTACCTGATTTTTCTGAATGCCTCTTTGACTATTGGCCGGTGTACATCAAAAGAAAAATAAAAAAATGTCAAAAGTGCTAGAAACATTAGGGTTGTATCCTCAAAAACCCTATAAAGTTGCCACTAAAAAAAAAGGGTGACACTAACAGAATAAAAGAAACATATTAAAATCATATGTGTCATGACTAGATCATAAAGCAGAAACAATACAATCAATCTGCACCGTTCATGTTAATTCTAATAAGCAAATTTAGAAAAATATACTGAAAATAAGTATAAAACTTATTATGACAAATTTCGAAGGGAAATATACTAAGTAAAACATCTGAAAATATATTCGAGGAAAATTTATTTATGTATTTATATTTTTTGCAAACTAAGGCAAAAGAGTAAAGAAGGTGCTATTGAGAAGCGGATAAAGTGGCCATTAAGATGAACATTACAAAACCAGATAATTTTCTTGATTTCAAGAAAAAATTAGCTGGAAAAAAGCGTCAAGTCTTTATATCTTTTCCATGAAAAGTTCCAACTAATTTTCCCTCCATATCCTCCAGTACGTAATAATGACCCCCGAGTCTTTCACGAACCTTCGCCTTCACGAAGACAGGAGCGAGCTTCGCATTAAAGCCTTTCTCAAAACTGCTCTGGGCGAAATTCCGCCGATAAACTACCTGGCCTATATCGAACCTCTGGGGTCTAGTGCCAAGGTCGTATTGACGTTTATTGCGATCGAATGCATCTTTCACGTGCCTTCGTAGATTCCTACGTAATAGTTGCAATATAAAGGCGCTGGAATGGACGTATCGAGACTGTGTGTTTGCCCATTGGAGGCTTCATGACGACATTGGACGACTTAGTCGTTTTACAAATCTCACAGTTCCTAACATAGTCCCGAACATCCCGCACCATTCCAGGCCAATAAAAATGTCTTCGTAGCAATTCCAAAGTCTTGGTCATTCCACCATGCGCCGTTAAAGCGGTGTCATGAGCCCTTGCAATTGTCTCAGTCCGGATTCTACAAGGCAACCAAAGTTTCCATGCACAGTTCTCTTGTTCTTTGTCGCCAGAGTAGTGTTCGGTACGAAAGTAGACATACCCGTCAGAAATCCTGATATCAGGAAACTTTATTTGATTTTCCTCTACTTTCCTTCGCAATTCAATGTAGTCATCATCCTTGAAAAATTCGGAACTCAGATCGATCTCCGGGAGTACGACCTCCACACCTGAAATCTCATTAAAAGGAATTCTCGAGAGAGCGTCAGGAACAATGTTCTCCTTGCCCTTTCTATGTCTGGAGTTTCAACACCCAGCGAGCCAATCTCCCGCTCAAATCTGGTTGTCTCATCAGCCATAGGAGGCTGGAGTGATCGGTGATCACTTCAAATTCCTGAAGCTCCAGGTAACACCTAAACCGTTTGATTGCTTCCACAGCAGCTAAACATTCGCGCTCCGTCACACTATAATTACGTTGCGCGGTGTTTAGCTTCTTGCTCATGAAAGCAATCGGTCGTTCATTCCCTTCCTCATCCAATTGGACTAGCACGGCTCCGATTCCGAAGTCGCTCGCGTCACAGTGGAGAAAAAATTTTCTGGTAAAGTCTGGGTTCGAGAGGACTGGAGCAGAAGTAAGCAATTGCTTAAGATTTTCAAATGCCCTTTGAGCATCTTCGGTCCACTTAAATTGCTTTTTGCTCTTCAGTACCTCTGTTATGGGAAACGTCTCAGTAGCGAAATTCTGCACGAACCTCCTGTACCACCCAGTAAGACCTAAAAAGCCACGTACTTGCTTTAGATTACGCGGGACAGGCCAGTTCGTGATGGCAGTAACCTTTTCAGGGTCAGTTGTAATGCCACCATTACCTATAACGTACCCTAAATAATTCACTGTTGTCACGCAGAATTTGCTTTTAGAGACGTTCAAGGTGAGATTCGCCTTGCGGAACTGGGACGATATCCTAACCAAAACTTCCAAATGTTAGGGGGAAATCTTCTGACACGATGATGAGATCATCCAAATACCCAAAGACGCAATGACGTAAATCGGGAGGGATGATCTCGTCCATTAGCCTGCACATGGTCTGAGGAGCATTACAGAGCCCGAAAGGCATTACCACAAACTGGTACAACAGTCTTCCCGGGACTGTAAATGCCGTCAGCTCCTTTGACCTCTCGTCCAGGCCAATTTGCCAAAAGGCGTCTTTAAGATCTAATTTAGAAATTAAGTTGGCCTTTGGCAATCGTGCGAAGATACCCTCAATATTTGGCAAAGGATATGCATCCTTTTTGGTAACCGCATTAAGTCTACGTGCATCCAGGCACAATCTCACTTTGTTGGGCTGCAATACAAGTCTCATTGGAGAACTCCAGGATGAGGTGGACGGTTCTATGACCCCTAAGGCCAACATCCTATCGATCTCTGCGAATATAAGCTTCTCCACCGCAGGCGAAACAGGATAGAATCGCTGCTTTATTGGTGGTGCATCACCAACATCTATCGAGTGCTTAATGATACTTGTCCTACCCAAGCCCTGAGTTTCGAAGTTGGGAAACAGATCAATAACAGACCTCAATCGCTTGGTCTGTTGGGCAGTCAATGGATAAATTTCTGGTTGCTCAAGTTGATTCCCTATCTTGCAATTCCCATTCACTGCCGATAAATCATGTAATTTATCGGACATCTTCCCGGACACAATTAAGTCCACAGATCCTAGAACATCGGGAAATAGTCCGAACGCTCTCAAAAAATCTGTACCAAGGATCAATCGTTGCTTTATAGATGGTATCACGAAAAGTCTAAGCCGAGAAGATTTGCCCTTAAATGAAACTGTAACATCAACCCATCCTAAAACCTTCTGAATAGCCCCATCCGCAGTCTTCACCTGGGATTGGCATTTTAAAAAGTTTGGATAATTGGAGAAATCTGTTGTTGCCAATTCTGCGCCGATGCAACTAACATTGGCCCCTGAATCAAGAAGACCAAATTCCTCAAAATCCAAAAATGAAATCTTCGCATAATATCGCATATCGTCAGGGTTAGAGAAAATTGTAGAAACAAAGAAATCCTTATAAAATTTCCGTCTCCTATAAAACATTCAAAGGCGAATAGTGGACCGTCTTGGACGTTTCCTAGTATTGGCCAAGATCGAAGAGACATTAAAAATCTCGTCTCTTCTCTTCAAATAAAGTTCATAACGCCTGTGATATGGTAATCGTGGAAAAAGGATCCGTCGTGAATCGTCATGGTTGTGTGAATAATCAAAATTGGGTCTCTTAAGAATTCGTATTGATTTCGTATTGAAATCGTTTCGATTCTCGTTCGTCCCGTCAGGTAATTGAGTACCTGTATTCTCACTAGAAGGGTCTAAATCGTCATATGGGTTCTCAATAGGATCTAGTCCTTTTGAGGACCCACTGGTCTGAAGTTTTTTGGCTGGTTCAATTTCCTTGACTTACAGTCATTACAGTTGGGCTTGAAAATCCCCTTGGCCCCACAGCCATAGCAAAAAATTGTCCTATCATGCAGACAGTCTTGCCAGTAATGATCTGTAGCGTCACAATTCCAGCACTTGAAAGAAGAGTTGGGCCTAACGAGAGCATCTACCTGGGGTTCAAAATCCTCTGCAATCTTCACATCCTCATCTATATCAACCTCTGCAACATTTCTCCTAGGAACAGCAACATTATAGCCAGCATGACGAAGCCCAAAACTCCTCCTAACGTATTCATCATTAAGGAAGTTTTCTCTTGTCTGAACTAACTGGCGAAGATGAGATATAGAATTTATCCTAATATATAGGAGGTCTTGCCGAATCTCAGGCCTTAGATTACGAGGAAGGATCTCAATGAGTTCCTCCTCAGATAAAGGAGTAGGCAGTCTATCCATTATAACAGAAACTGAATCTAAGAAAGAATCAAATGACTCGTTCGGCTTCTGCTTACGATTGCGAATTTCCTCTTTAAGATCAAAGGACGTTTTGAATTCTTTATATTGGCCACGAATAGCCTCGCAGAAGTCATTCCAATTTATCGGGGAGGTCTTCTTATGATACCTCCAGTACCATTCCTTTGCCTTTCCAACTAATAAAGTACTCAAATTTCGAATAATGACGGAAAAATCACCGTTAAAATTATCATTTGTCAGAGAAATAATCCTGTACAAAAATTCCTCCACACCAAGTCCATTCGCAGACCCGTCAAATTTAATATTCCAACTTTGGACAATTGATGTGACCTTATCTGAAGGAAAACCACTAACGTTGGAGTGTGAAAATGCATTAGGGGACAAATTAAAAATCTGTGAATTATTTGAAGCACGGCCTGCTGAAGGGTGAAAATTGTTTCCCTGTGGGACACTAACATTCTCGTCACTGACATTGTTCATAGTCTGACTCAAATTATTCAGAGGCCTTTGAGAAGAAGGGATATTACGATTTGCATTAGTAGGAGGTGCAAAGTTCATATTTTGAAGCATCCTACTCAAATTTGTCTCGATCAATTGGTTAATTCTACTATAATCCACCAATACTGGTGCAGTATGAATCGGAGCAGATTGCATTGGAGCCGTATGAGCTGAAGCAGCATGAATTTGAACAGAATGAACTGCCGCAGGTTGAGATAAACCACGAGCGGGAGAAATTCCCCGACTTTGATTGGTCTGTAAATTACTTCGATCAGGTGTACTCGGAAAATCCAAACTACGATTCAACTGCTGATACTGTGTATCCTGAAATTCACGCGTCGTACTACGAGTCTGATAATGCTTTGGCATTGCGCCTCTGCTCTTGCCCCTCTGACTGCCCTTAAATGGCGGCACAGATCTGTGGCCAATCTTCAAAACTCTCAACTCGCTAAGTTGACAGGGTTTCTTACAAACGGGACACTCTGACGCATTTGACAAATATTCCTCTATGCACTGTCTATGAAATGGATGCGAACATTCATTCAAAATCAAACAGTCCTGTCCTTCGGTCATAGTGATGTGACAAACCTGACAAGCGGAAGGTTCCACCACAGATGAATCTGCAGGAGGATCAGATGCAGACGCACCTGCAGGAGGTGGTGTTCGTTCCAAGTTCATGATAAAAACAATGGGGTCGAACGAAATCGTATCTCAAATATACAAAAGAAATTCGAAAATAAAAATCCCAAACAAATGTTTTATAACCAAAAAGTTCACACACTTCAAAGTTCAAACATTTCAAAATCTCTCATATAGTATTAGGATCAGTTTCGAATGTATAAAGTATTTGCGTTTTTCGAGTTAATGCATGTAATTTTGTTTTCTTCTCGGATATGTAAGGTAAAAAAAATGAACAAAAAAATTCGCAGTTTAGTCGATAAATATAGGGTAGCAAAACCTGGCTATGGAGTAACTTATAGTCTTAACAAAACCGTCTATCCGATCAAACCAGAGTGAGATCTTATTGTCACAAAACATCTCACCTCTGAGAAAAATGGTCAAAAAATTGCCGATTGCAAAATTGTTGAAGTCCAAAAATCTCTCAGGTTCTGATAACAAAGTTCTGGATAAATAAAATTGAAGAAACTATAAGAAACCTTCAAAGTAATAAAGATATTTGACTTCAATCATGCAGGAAACTGAAAAGGGTAAACAGTCAATAATCGGTTAGTCATTTCGACTCCAATCAAAATACTAAAATTCCAGAAAACCACTGTAAACTATTTCAAAATCATGTAATCTCAAAATCAAGCATCTCTAAAACTTTGGCAATAATGAAATCTAAAAACTGATTACAAAGCTAAGATAGAGCCTTTGGACAGCGTCCTTCGGGCCCCACACGTTGGGCGCCAAATTATGTAATGTCCAGGATACGTTATGAATCCTTGATGCAACCCTTCGAGCATCATTACGTTCAGGAGAAAGATAGGACTTCGGGAGCCTTTAAAAACGCTAGCAACAATCGGGTGGGGGGTTCGTGTCCTTCTTTTCCCAAACTAAATTCCTATTACAGTAATTATTATTGTAGACTCCCTTTTTATTTGACTATTGAAGCTACAAGGGCAATTTTGATTAGAAAACCAAATAAAACTATACAAATTTACGTTATAACCTAACCGGAACAGATGATATTTATCGATTGGCGAACTCAGAAAATATCTTCCCCAGATGTTGATGAGGGAATCGTCTCACAACCCACGCCTACCATTGTCCTAGAGACGTACAACTTTTTATCTAGGACCCCTACTGTGAAAGCTAATATTTAATTTTTCTATAACCTTACATTCCTTGAAGAAAACATCGAACAATTCTATTTTCCCACAATTAAATATAAATTACAACTTTATTCATTAATATTTCATATTTCTAAAGTTTAAATAATTCAATGCTTATAAAAGCTGGACATAGATTCCTTAGTAATTAATTAATTTTTTCCCTTATTTGATAATAACTTCTAAATAAACCTTAAAAATTTAAATATCTAAAGCAAAAAAGAAATATATCCTATATATATATCATACAAGAATATGTCTAAGTCTAAGTACTCATAAAATCTAGCACGAAAATAGTAACCCTATTAAGTAAATTATGTGTTTGGGCACATGTATCTTCTCTATGGCAATTTTAAATTCTTTCTTTTCAAATATTTCTTCTACGAGAAACAACAAAAGCAAATATCAATGATCGAGCAAGTGAGTATGTCACAGAGAGCAATGGTAGCTTTGCATGAGAGCGGTATAACACTTTTTGTTCTGTTTGAAGCCATAGCAATTAATTTGTTATACTAGGGCTCCATACAATATGGGGGCAGAGCTCCAGAAAGCAAGAAAAAAAACAAACAAAACCCATCAATGAATGGGAAAAGAGATGAATGAAAGTATTAAAACAAAAATTATTAATGGAACGTATATCGATTCCATGCAAAGCTACACACTCATGTTACATACAAACATGTAGCATTCCTACTCTCGAGGAAAAAATTGGTGCAAGTAAATTTATTTTTTTTTTTTTGATCACGCATAAAAATTATATTCTTTTAATCGATTTTAGGGGTTTTTAATAATAAACTCACCAGCTTTACATGTCCATGATGAAGGCCTTCCCACGGTGTACAGCTGCTATATATTAAGGGGAGAATATCAAGAAAAGAAATTTAACTTGCAATAAGCTCCATTTTGCTCGACCAAAATCTAGTGTTTCCAAAATGTAATAAAGTAAAAAAAATATTAGGTTTTGTTCTAATTTAAAGAAAAGAATTACAAATTTAACTTATCTTAAGGTTTTTTTTTCCATAACATTATGATGGAGGATGTTTGTCTTTTTTCCTCAGTGGTTCATCATTCTTCAGCCTGCATTTTGACAAAAAAAAAAAGTCACAGCGCTGGAGCAAAGTGTTCTCGTATATCACTACATGGTTCAGTCAAATAACTTTGGGTGAATCTGCGTTAGACTAGTTCTTATTTTTGCTTCAATTGTGTACAATGATGGATGATAAGGGCTGATGGTCAAGGTGCCGCAGACTTAAGCGTCTGGCTGTGGTTTTTAGCGCGTGGAGTTACATTTAATTTTTGGTTCCTCTCACAAAAATTGTTCCAGCTCTTTCCTGAATAATTTCAGAACAATTGGTTTTCGGACTGAAGATGAAATGCTCCCTTCTTCCCCGAGACTATGGGATTCTAAGACGAGCTTTGGCCACGTGTAAGGAAGCGGTCTCTGCACCAAATGTACGTGCCGTAAAAACCAACAAAAACACTTTCCCAAAGCAATCTCGTGAAATCAAATGAGGACAACATATGCCAAAATCTCCTGAATGAAAAATCTCCCACTTGGAGTTTGGTAAAGCCCTTGTACCTCAACGATACTCAAGGACAGAAAACGTTTTCCAAACTGGCGTGGCCTGGAGAAAATTAAGGTTTTTCAAAGACCGATAAATTTCAATATCATGTGATATTCCATACCTTTTCAATATTTATTCGCACTTATAAAAAATTTAATTTACGTTTATTTCACACTTAGCACGTTTTTTCCAGTCTAACGATTGCACAGAAACTTTATGATCTTTATTGTTACTATTATTTTACTCTATTGCTGATGTGGATGATACGGTGGTCGAAAAAGAAAGGAAGTACCTGATTTTTCTGAATGCCTCTTTGACTATTGGCCGGTGTACATCAAAAGAAAAATAAAAAAATGTCAAAAGTGCTAGAAACATTAGGGTTGTATCCTCAAAAACCCTATAAAGTTGCCACTAAAAAAAAGGGTGACACTAACAGAATAAAAGAAACATATTAAAATCATATGTGTCATGACTAGATCATAAAGCAGAAACAATACAATCAATCTGCACCGTTCATGTTAATTCTAATAAGCAAATTTAGAAAAATATACTGAAAATAAGTATAAAACTTATTATGACAAATTTCGAAGGGAAATATACTAAGTAAAACATCTGAAAAATATTTTCGAGAAAAATTTATTTATGTATTTATATTTTTTGCAAACTAAGGCAAAAGAGTAAAGAAGGTGCTATTGAGAAGCGGATAAAGTGGCCATTAAGATGAACATTACACATAACGACCATACAACAGGTTCAGAGAACATGTTGTCTTGTCAGATTAAGTGTGAGGCAGCCACTGCTGCTATGGGACTTAAGGCGATGGAAGAATGGATTGAAGATGGGAGCAGCTAACACCATAATCGAGGCGACGATAGGAAACCTAGAATGAAGGGAAAAGGTTTCCGATCGGATACGTGAGATGAACCTTTAAGTAGTGTGCGAGGCACTGCTGCCCTTGACGGAACCCTAGTATTGTTATCTGGAAGATCATGTTACACGGATGGATCAAAGCTTGAGGACAGAGTGGGCCAGGGGGTCTACATTGAGAACCCAGGGACTGAGATCTGTTTTATACTGCCTGACCATAATATGGTCCTGCGGGCGGAGATCTGGGCGATCACGGAATGCGTGAAATGATGTGGTGCTAATGCAAGGACGTCGAGTGTGATGATCTTTATGGACAGTAAATGGCCATAAGGGCAATAACAACCAGGACGGTAAGGTCACGAACAGTCTTGCATTGTAAGAAGGAGATTAACGCCTTCTTTGAGGATCAGAAAATCCGCATCGTTTGGGTGTCGGGCTAAAACGGTGAAAAGGAAAATGAAAGAGCAGACTATTTGGCGGTGAAGGCAAAAGGACTACCGTCAATAAACTTTGGTAAACTGGAAGCCTTTCGTGTAAAGGCAGTCCCAGTTAAGGGAGTGGGCAACAAATGCGCATGCAACATTGTGGAACAGCGAAACTGTCGGTAGGACGGCGAAAATCCTATGGGATTCCTATCCAGATCGTGAGAAGACAAGGCTGTTTCTGAAAGGAAGTAAGAAGGAGTTTATAGGGAAGGAGGTTTAGCTATTGGTATCATAACGGGACACATAGGACTACGAGCTCACTTATGTAAAATCGGCGCAGCAAGTGATAGTATGTGTAGGGCATGCGGGAAAGATGATGAGACATTGAACCATTTCCTTTCTCATTGCCCGGCTTTCGCGTCTAACAGATACCGGCACTAAGGTGCGGACACAATACCAGACATTAACCATCTTAGGGGCATGGTATTGAAAACAAATAAAGATTTTGTAGGAAGCACGGATTTCCTATATTAAAATTTTCTTTTTATAGATTACTTTATAGTTTTCAGAGCGCACAACAAGCCGATTACTTGCTTAGGTGTTTGTCCATAGTGGTATGGGGCGGATAAATGCCTGCACCCTCTTTTCAACCTAACCTATCCTGGGCGAGACAAATCGTTTAATTTACCACGGCAGTGGTCGCAGCAATTTGGGTACAGAGGCATAAGATGTAGCATTAAATTCAGTGCATCAGATAGTGTCGCCCTCAGTGCGGCTGTGATGCACAAACAAGTCATCCTTTAAATCCGGTTAAGTATTGAACAAAACGTGGACTTTTGAAGCGCCGCCCACTAGACCACAGCACCATATATCATTATAGGTCTGATAACTCCAGTATATATCAAGTGCATGACGCGCGGTGTAAGCCCCCAACTTTTGCCAATGGACAATTTTTTGTCCATCAAAACACCCAGGTATTTTGCGCTTTCTGTAAATGCAACATTCTATCCTCCAAAGAAGAAAGGTGCCACTGTAGGCAACTTGTATTTCCTGCTGAAAAGAACTATTTCTGTCTTGCACGAAATTACACCTAGACCACTTTTGGTACCCCACTTCGCTGTTGCTTGTAGAGCTTCCTGAAGTATATCTTTTAGAGTGCTGTGAAACTTCCCCTAACCGCAATTGCCACGTCATCAGCATACGGTACCACTTTTACGAGTTTTTCTTCCAGAGACAGTAATATATTGTTAATGGCTATATTCTTAAGTAGAGGAGACAGTACACCTCCTTGAGTTGTTCCTCTTCTGACCCATCTTTTTAGATCAACAGATCCCAATCCCATCTTTTGGTAAGTAAGTTATTAATAAACTTTTTTATGTAGAGTTGATGCTTAGAAACCCAAACTCCTTAATATATGACGTTGGTTTTACATTATTAAAAGTACCTCCAGTGTCAAGAAATGCTACCATTTTATATTCCTTGAGTGGATTTCCTGCTTGAGTGGATTTGCATACTGCTGCCGGACAGGCGATCTCCAGGGATCTTTGCCCATAGGTATGTTTCTATTAACCTCTCAAAAGTGTTCAGCGTAAATTATGGCAAATTTATAGAACGAAAAGCTCACGGCTTCGTATGTTTAGGTTTTTCTGCTTTCGGAATGAAAATGACCTTTGTATCCCTCTATCTGACACAGCTTGTAATTTAACCGGTGATGCATCATCAGGGCCTGGCGACTTAAAGAAGTCGAAACTTCTTATCGCCCAAAGGATTTTCGGCTCAGACACAATTTCCCCAATAATCTCCGACGAATGCACACCAGTGACAATCTCTTCTGGTGCCACGTTGTCTGTTGGAGAATTTCCCGGGAAATGTGTATCAAGGAGTAGAGTAGCGTTTACTCACGAGACATTGTCCATACATTCTCTGACGTCTGAATATACCCCATTGTAATAGGCCTCAAAGATAGAATCTTCCTTAGCCTAGGGGCCCCAGATATAATCTCCACGGAGCTGCAGAATTCTACCCAGGATTTGTTCTGAGCCTTATATTTTCTTAGCTCACCCTTATAGATGTCCAATCGTGTTGTGCTTTTGTGGCTTTTGCTCTGTTGGAGAGCTTTTTACAGTCCTTCCATAGACCCACCAGCTCTGGGATCCACCATGGAGGTCGCTGTTTGCCCCTTGGCTTGGACATGCTGACACAACCGAGTCATTCAAGGCATTCGTGATCCGCTTGACCATTATCTCTATATCCTACGCAGTTGCCACTTCCTTTTCTGGTCTAGAAGGGATAGACGTGCAGAATTTGAGCCAAAATTTATCCCAATCCGCCTTTCTTCTATTTAGCCGAGGTACCACTTCTGCAGTATTTTTCCAAGGCTGATACTAATATAACGATGATCAGAGAAGCCGTGGTCATCTAACACATCCCAGTCGCACATTCTTCCACTTATTTCTTCCGATACAAAGGTAATATCTAGTACCTCCTGCCTGTTCCTGGTAATAAAGGTCGGTTTATCCCCTTTATCACAAGTCGCCATATATAAGCAGCTCACCCTTTACGTTGACATCCGAACTTCCACACATCCGGTGAAGTGCATTAGCATCACTTCCCACAATGAGACTCTCTTCCCCACAGAAGCGGCTTCAACCAGCAACATAAGGTTTTAAGGCGACATCTCTGAATCGTGTGCCATAAATAGGGAAGTCAGCCAGTAATTAGACTTATTTATTTCGGGGCTGGCTCCCGGAATTCTAAGTGCACGAACCATTCCTCCACACACCCATGGTTCCTGAAGAGGACCACGTCAAATCCCCCTGCCGTCAGGAGGTCCTTTAGTGCCGCTGAAGCGGCCTTACAAGGGTGGAGATTTACGACAAATTGTCTGTTGGCAGATTGCTACACGAGGATTGTCCAATCCCGATATATGAAAGGCAATCTTTGTCCAGATTGGTGGTGGGGCGGCCCGGACTTTGATCAAGTCTCCGTGACAAGTTTGGCTAAGACTTGGAAATACTTAGAATTGATGTTTGACACGAAACTGAATTGGATGTGTCAGATTTAGGAGCGTACTGAGGAGGCTCTTAGATGATTAGCACTATATAGACGGCCCAACGGACCAATTCCTTCTTACGCCTCAGTAGTTTCGTAGACTGCGATGGAGAAAAAGTACAACGTAAAGATAGTACAACAGATTCAGAGAACATGTTGTCTCGGCATAGGCGGAACGATATGGCTCACTAGTGCACTGAACACTGCGCACTATTCTAGATATCCGAGCCATTGACATACAGATTAAGTGTGAGGCAGTCTCTGCGGCTATGACACTTAAGTTGATGGGAGAACAGATAAAGGATAGGTGCAGGGCATATCATCGTGGTATAATCGAGGCGACGCACTGTGGGAGTGAATCAAAAACTAGTAAATATATGCCGTGCAAGAACGGGGAAATTTGAAATGGTTAAATCTGAGGTGTTAGCGAGATTTTGTGGAAAATTTCAAGGCCCTACATCGTCCAGGCGCCTCTTGTCATGACCCTAAAACTGGTCAACTCGGCATTTCGGAAAATTGGTCGGGCTGCCAAATTTTCATTTGTGATCCAATTCGTTTTTTCTGGATAGTGTTAAAAAAAACGAATGGACCATAATACGATCCTACAGGCAGAGATCCGGGCGATCATGAATTACGTGAGGTGGTATGATGTTCATGCGTGGACGTTACGGAAATTAACTGGCCATCAGGGCCATAACAAACAAGACGGTAAGGTCAAGAAAAGTCTTGGACAGACAGACAGGCGGACATACCTAAATCGAATCAGAAAGTAATTCTGAGTCGATCGGTATACTTATCAATGGGTTTTTTCCTCGTCCTTCTGTATAATAGCAACAAATGCACTAAGTTATAATACCTAGCATATGATACCCTATACCACAGTAGTGGTGAAGGTTTTAATTAATTTGTTTGTAATAAAAACTTTAGGATCTTCGACTATAGTAAAGATGGGGTTTTTAGGCGAATATTCAAAATTTCTCTTCAGCCAAATATGAATTCATGATCAAAGTTTAACTTTTTGAAAACCAACCTCACAATGGAAAAACTGTTTGTATATATATATATATATATATATATATATATATATATATACATATATATATATATATATATATATATATATATTTTTGTCAAACGCATGTTATGACGACACTAAAAACTTCAACTTTTTTTCGCAAATATAGGTTCCATTTGCACCCTTTATTATATAAATGTCGAATTTTCACTCCTCACACCTCGAATTTATTAACTTTTACTGACATTTCGGGAATCGTATGATGTGAACCTTTCTTGCGACTTTCTGCATGTTTTGGCGACATTTGTCTCAAAACGTTGTTGCCACATTTTTGGCAACATTTAATCATTTAACGGCTTTGAATTTCAGTCATTGTTTACAATTATATTTACGGTAGCACAACATGTAAAATAAATCAACGAAAAAAAACCTGTGGGGCTCATAGTCAACCCGTGCGTCCCGGCTTATTGAGTTGGAAATCCGAGCTACGATTTGTTTGGTGTTCATCGTCAATACAACAAGCTCAGCTGGGAGCTACCGGGCGCGTCAACAGAAATTTGAGAAATTCGTATTCATCTAGTAAAAAAGCTTTAGGATCGCCCGAGCCGAACTTTGGATACCCACCATCTCGTATATAGTATACGTTAACCACCTTTGGTCATAAACCTGAAAAAATTCATAATTATGAACACATTGTAGCTATATGGAAACATGATCCAATTTGGACTGATGAATACAATTCACTGTTCAGGTTGCTAAAACAGAATATTGGACAATATAGCAGCTGTATCTAAATATAGAATGATATGAACCATATAGGGCACGGACGTCGAAAAGTCTAGCATAGGTCACCATGCCGAATTTCAGCGAAATCTGATAATAAATGCGGCTCTCATGGGCCCAAGACCTTAAATCGGAAGATCGCTCTATATGACATTTATCCAGATATAGATCATATTAAACGTGGATGTCGTAGGGCCTAACACAGCTCACTTTACGGGTCCGAGGACTTAAATTGGGAGATCGGTATATATGGCAGCTAAATCCAACTATAGACCGATCTGAACTATATAAGGCGCAGAAGTCGAAACGATTTATATAAGCCACCGCCCAATTTCATCGAAATCGTATAATAAATAGGCGTTTTATGGGCCCAAGACCCTAAATCGGGAGATAAGTCTATATCAAAGGCCTGCGCTACACCATTACTAGTGCTTTCAAGACAATCACCCTTATTATGTATGTCGTAGTCGAATTTCGAGAGCAGTCGTAGTCGAACTCGAATTTACATTTCGTTGGTATTATGTAAAAAAATGACGTGAGTGTTTTTGTAATAGACGTATCCTACATATTTTAATAAATTCTGAACTACCCAGTGATAAAAACATCAGCTGATTGAAAATATTTGAGTTACAATTGCCGGCTTTTTAAACGTTTCGTAATAAAAAGTAAAAAAGTAAAATTAAAATGCTAAGTGTTGCAAATTTTTCATCTTCTGACGAAGAAGACGAAACCAATGCTTATAATCTTATTTGTTATCGCAGGCAGATAAGAATTCAGTCAAACATATTTTCCCTTCCAAGTTCAAAGTAAGTATGTTTCCTTTCACGTTTCTCCCAAATTATCAATATTTTTTTGCAGATTTGTAAGCAATTTTAGACTGAACAAAGCGTCTTTTCGGTACGTTCTAAGGACAATTTCACAAAAACTTCGTGATCCCTCCAGATCAACATGTGTGCCTAAAACTTTGCGGCTGGCAGCAACACTAAGAATACTCGCGGAAGGTAGCTACCAAAAAGGAGCAGGAAACGATTTCAACGTGGGCCTGGCACAACCCACAATGAGTTGTGTCTTTCACGAGTGCATAGATGCGATGTATAGCGAACTTTGCTCCAAATGGATTACATTCAAAATGAGCGAAAGGGAAAAGATGGAAATAAAGGAACATTTCTATGGCCAAACGAGGTTTCCGGGCGTAATTGGCTGTATTGATGGCACCCATATAAAGATTTTGGCTCCAACTCTATCAGAACGTTGGAAATACTATAATAGAAAGGGATTTTATAGCTTAAATGTGATGGTGGTGAGTAACTGATTAATATGCTATTCACAGAATTTTATAATGCAAAATTACAGGTCTGTGATCATAAACTAAGAATACGTTATATTTCACCAAGCCATCCAGGTTCAGCACACGATTCGTTGGTATGGAATGTTAGTGATCTTAAAGCATATCTTGCAGAACGATATAATAACGGAGAAAGAAACACATGGCTTTTAGGTATGATGGAATGACAAGGATAAAAACAAACTTATTTATCTATATATCTACAGGTGATGCAGGATATCCACTAGAACCATATTTAATCACCCCCTTTAGGGCAGCAGAAGAAGGCAGTGCTGAGTCTCGATTTAACACAGTACATTCAAAAGCAAGAAATATTGTGGAAAGAACAATTGGTGTTGCAAAAAATAGATTCCGCTGCCTGCTTGGTGCGAGACAGTTGCATTATTCTCCAGAAATGGCCGCGAAGATTACCGCAGTTTGTGCAGCTTTACATAATATATATGCATCCACTATAAACTCGATCATAGTGAATTTGAAATCCCTTTAGAAAATCAAAATTCAGATGAAGATTATAATGAAAATAATGGCGACATGACAGCAACAAGTATAAGATTAAATATCATGAACACAATGAATGTATAAAAAAATTAGTTTTATTGAACACAAAATATAAAAAATAACACAAAAGGTATCCTATACCCATGGCAATTAGGAACTTAACAGCAAAATAAAAAATGGCACTATGCATAAAAACACACAAATCATAAGAATTCTTGAATTCTGGCTTTTTCTATCTCAATTTTTTGTTGTTTGAGGGTTATTTCTTCCGTTCTCAATTTCAACATGTTGGTCCTATAGTTTTCTTTATTTCTAATTTGTTCTTTGTATAGCCTAAGTTTTTCCTTTTCCATTTTCAATCGTTCTTCTTGAACTTTATAATTTTTGCGACTATACCTCTCGATTTCCGACAAACTCTTTTTTACTTCTTCATATAAACTTGTCTGAATTTTAAGCTGTTGATCCAGAAGTACATTTTTGTCCACAGTTCGTTGCTTCCTTTTTCGAGTGGAAGTATTGGGTTGGATATCCACTTCTACATTGTCCTCGCTGACGTGTCCATCAACTTCGTCCTCCAAAATTTCTTGAATCAGGTTTACCGGCGAGCTTTGAACACCGATGGATGGGCATTCTGGACTTACAATAGAATTGATTTGCAGTAGTCCTGCTACTGCCTCCTCCAAAGGTGTCAACAACTTCTGGTTGAAAATGCCTCCACCAGTTGCACGGCTTTCCATCTTATTGTGCACGATTTTCTTCTTAACGCTGCTCTTCATATCTGCCCATACCTTCATCCAACCTTCAGCCTCACGTGTGGGAGGGCCTAAACTATTCAGCTTCCTTTGCAAATTATTCCACTGCTCTTTAATGGACAACTTGCCTGTGTTTTTATGGTATCCTTTAGCTATATTTGGGTTTTGACACATAAAATCCACAAGAGCTTCAAATTGTTTTGGTGTCGTTTTCTTTATCCTTTAAATATGTATAATTGAATAATTTTAGGTAAACAATGCACAAATGTTTGATACTAAGACTTACGTTTTGCTGTTATTCATTTTTCTAATTATTTTTATTCAGTTTTTGTAATTTTTAATCTTGTCACTTGAAAAATTCTCTACGACTGTTTCTGTCGAATTTCTCGTTAAAAAACGGCATACATAATACCAAAAAATGTAATAGATTTTAAACATAGTCGCATTTCAGGCGAAAAACGACATATGTAATACCATTCACAATAAACGACAGGAATTCGTTGTGACTACGACATACATAATAGAGGTGAATAATAACTATGAGTACTTCAATACCTAACATGAGCATTTCAAGACCTAAACTCTTTGTTTAAAAAACAACATTGTATGAGAATTGAGAACTGAGTTAAACAGATAATAATTGTTAACAGGCAACAATTGTTACCTGTGAACAATTCGTCGGCTTAATGCTATCTTGTTCCATTCGCTATTTTTGAGTTAGGAACGGTTTGTGTAAGATTAAGAACACTTTTTCACGTATCGCATTTAGTTTTCGACAAATTGAGGTTAAATTATGCAAAAAAATATGACCTATTTCAATGCATTTGGCAAACATAAAGTGTTTTCATCTCAAAATAAACACGTTAAAGTGCATTAAGTTCGGCCGGACCGAACTTTGGATGCCCACCACCACGGGTATATAATAAAACCAACCTTCGTCATAGTCCGGTGCAAAATGCATAGCTCAATATCTCTGTTGTTGTTGTAGTAGCGACATTTGCATGTGGAGGTTGGTGGCGATCCTCGTCAAACTCTTATAGATGGCAAGGTCGCCCCGATCCAAAGGACCTATCGCCGCAGGAACATGATGGCCATTGGTTATTTAAAGGCGCCAATAACGCCTTTAAGCCTCGAGCGTCATAGGCACTCAGTATTTTTGCAAGGGCCGAGCGGCACCCATCACTGACACTCTCGACACGATACCGCTGATTGTCCGCGACTGCAGTTGCAGCTACTCCGTATATGAAGCATTCCACTATCCCCAACCTGTAGACGCACCCGGTAGCTCCTAGCTGAGCTTATCGTAATGACGATGAATACTACACAAATCGGAGCTCAGGGCTACAATCCGCGTGATGCTCAGTCATCCCGTGCCGGTAGTTGAATATCTCCATTTTAAAGACTGTAGCGTGATTTCAACAGACAGACGGACATAGATTTTTACGACGACCAAGAATGTATGTACTTTATAGAGTCGGAAATGAATAATTCGATGTGTTGCAAACGGAATGACAAAATGAATATACCCCTATCCCTCAATGGTGGGTATAATAAAGTGGCGTACGGAACAAGATAGCATGACAGCGACGAATTGTTATCTGTTTATTCAGTTCTCAATTGTCCCACACAATATTGTATTTTAAACAAAGAAATAAAGTCTTGAAATACTCATGTTAGGTCTTGAAGTACTCATGGTTGTTAGTATGTTTTGAAAGCCCAAATGAAGTCTTGCGCAGGCCTTTGGTCTTATGGCAGCTATATCCAAATATAGCTTAATCTTAACTATACCAAGTACGAATGTTGAGGAGCCAAACGCAAAGTATTGTGCTAAATTTCAGCGGATAATAAATGTGGCTTTAATGGACATAAAACCTTAAATCGGCCGATCCTTCTATATGGGGGCTATATCAAGATATAATCCGATATAGGCCATCTTCGAACTACACCTGGCTACATACAAAAAAAAAAAGAATCTATGCAAAGTTTCAGTTAATTATATTAATTTTTAAAGCATGTAGCGTGATTTCTGCAGACAGACGAATGGACATGGCTTTATATGTTATGGATGCCACCGTAGCGTAGAAGTTAGCGCGTCCGCCTATGACGCTAAACGTCTGGATTGGAATCCTGGTGAGACCATCAGAAAAAAATTTGTAGGGGTGGTTAGACCCTCCTAATGCTGGCTACATTTGTGAAGTACTAGCCATGTATAAACTTCTATCCAAAGAGCTGTCGCACTGCTGCACGCCGTTCGGACTCGGCTATAAAATGGAGGCCCCTTATTATTGAGTTTAAAACTTGAATCGGACAGCACTCGAATGATATGTAGAAGTTTGCCCCTGTTCTTTAATAGAATGTTAATGGGAAAATTTTCATTATGACAGACGGACACGACGCGATCTATATTTTATCATTGGATTCCCTCTTATCGATAGCATCTATTAATAAAGGATAAAAACTGCATATCATAGAGCGGACACATGTTTTTCACAATTTTTGAACACCTTTAAATTTGGGCCCCAGGAACACAAATCTAAAGCGTATTTTTGGAACAACGGCGGGTGAGCCTTCGTAAACTCCTCTGCAATAACTTGCATACATTCCGCCTTGTTTAGCTTTACAAGCCTTTGTCACATAAAACACACATCAGATACTTGTTCCTGGAGTAAAACCACATCTCTAACTTCTAGAAATTTAATTTTTGCTCGCTTGTGTAATATATACATGGTTGCGAAGGTATGTTTTCAAGTATTCAAATTATCAAGGTATACTTAGGCAAGGTAGGATTAACACATTGTACAATAATAGAAGGTAGCGTCACGAGCCCAACAACAACGAAATCAACTATACAACCCTGTGGGGTTGGGGGTAGAATTTCCCACTCTTCTGTCAAATTTCTGTACACTGTCAAATTGACATTCTAGTTTTTATTTGCAAATCCACGTGCAGCAGCCAAAAAATTAAATGATTTGTGATTAATAATATATAAATTATAATTATAAATTAAAACAATAAAAATATCGAAAAATAAACAATTTGTTGAAAACAATTTAAACTCCAAACAAACCATTTGACATAAGAGTGTATTTGGGTACAACTCTGAGATTGCAATATTTCATCAGCTGGGCAGGTGATGTTACCTTCTATTATTGTACAATGGATTAACACTAAATGCTGGTACATGTTCGTTTTCGTTCCCACTGCGAAAGGTTTTATGTACCGGAACGATATAGCCTTCTCAGAGGCTGGTCAAGGATCGCTACCCCCCTTCCACACGCAAGGGTGGCTACAACAACAACATGTTCGTTTATCGCGATGTTATGACATATGCTTTGTGGTTATTGTACAAAAGAGACCACCTTATAAATCAGTCTTGTTGTTATCTTTATTCTCTCATATTCTCTGCTCACGTACGCACAATTTCTGCACACGTACATACTCACGCAAACAAATTTCTTTGTTTGTGTTGGCAAAACGGCGATCAGCTTGATGGCAAGATGGCGAATTCCCCATATGATTTTTATGTTGCTGTACAAATGAGATCACCTTTAATTGTTCCGTACAAATTATTTTACCGTACAAATTAAAGGCTAGTACTAACTTTGTTTTTCACCGGTGAAAACCCATATTTTTCGCCGGTTACTTTTTGGAAATCTACACATTTATCAATATAAAATAAAAGTTTTATTAAAATTTTACAGTAAAGGTGGGTATTAACTTCCTGTTTCACAGTGAAATACCCATGTTTTTCACGATTACTTTTTTGAAAAACTACAAAAATCATACTAAAAACATGAAACTTTATTTTATATTTCATAATGAATGAAATCTGCACGTTTTTTTGCTTCAAAATCTATTATATAAAAAAAAGTAATCGTGAAAAAATATTCATTTTCACGGTGAAACACGAACTTAATACCCACCTTAAGTAATGAAGAAATATCCACTGAATAAAATCAGCGTGGTTTTTTGTTTTAAAGTCTGTTATCTAAAAAAAGTAACCGGCGAAAAATGTGCTTTTTAAAGGGTAGTACTATGTTCGGTTTTCACAGTTGGAAACGCATGTTTTTCGTGGTTACTTTTGCGAAAAACTAAAAAAATCTTAATGATAACATAATAATTTTAATAATAT